>NC_137155.1:70391861-70396861 GCF_951394435.1 Stenella coeruleoalba
CATAAATGAACGCCAACTCAGTTTGTCAGAGGTTATAGAATAACAATGAAATAAACTTTCCCCAAGCTTTCTTCTTCCCTTGTTTTAAAAAATAAATATTCATAGTAGAAAGGACTGACTTAAAACATTAAAATAATTTTAATGAATTAAACTAGCATTAAAATTTATAAACCTTAATGGACAACTGACCATTTAGCATGTACCTTGAAAAGTAAAACTTCGTATAGATTTTCACCTGCTTGAGAAATAGATGCTACATATGGTAATTATAAGAATGTGTGAGAGTTAAAGATTTAATATAAAGATTAACATACAAATGTAGTTTTGAAATAATATATGGAAATAATTAGTTCACCAGAATCATCAGTATTATCAAATCCTTTCCAATTATATTGTGAACGGGGCTTATTGAACTATAAGATGCAGAAGCATAATGTCTCAGTAAAATACATCTGTATAGCTACCATTCTTTCAGATTTGCTGCTGTACTATATTTAAATGAAATAGCATAGAGAGGAAACAATTTTAGTATTTTATGCTGTTTTCATAATGAAATACTTGTGTTTTGTTGCTTGTGTTTTAAATCTTAGTTTAATTATAATCCTGGAGCAAAACATAACATACTGAATTACTGAATTAATTAATAGCTGATTGAAGTGAAAGATAAGATTTTTATTTGTTCTACTCTTACGTTTCCCAGATGTTTGTCATTCTTGAAGATCTAAGAGTATTCTGTTTGCTAAAGGTAGTCATGGTCATTATTTTTTAAAAATACCATGTTGAAATGCCCTACGACTTTGGATGTTTGGCATATTTACCTTTTTGAATGAATATTTGAATTTTTACTAATTAAGGGTTTTTTGTTCTTTTTTTCCTGGAAAGGTGACCTTAGTTTGTGAATAGCATTTTAGACATGTTGCTTAAACAAGTGAAAAGCAGTGGCAAATACTTTATACCCAACTTAATTTTCATTTACGTAAGATCATATCACTTATTATAATAAAGATAATATCACTTGCTATAACAATAGATATCCTTCTCTAAATCATGTTGTAAAAGACTCCCTGTTCCATTTTTAAAAATTAAAAATATTCATGTGCTTGTTCAATTTTTGTTCTTACACATTCAACTATGTCCTTCATATTTGGCATTTTGATTTATTAGGCAATCTTAGCATTAAATACTTTTAGCAAAGCAGTACTAGATTTCAGATGCACTGTGCATGGTGTCCATGATGAATTAATTCCACCAGAGCACAGAAGTTATTATTTAAATGCTAGTTTCTTTCAGAAGTTTTACATCACAGTCAAGTTTTCAAAATCAGTATTTAACTCATATTTTGAGGTAAATGTATGTGATTTCTTCTTACATGTGTAGATTTTCCGCATACTTAACCCTTTCTTGTGTGACTGTACATAGAAATATTTAGTAATATTTAATATTGATATCTTAAAATGAAGAACTATTTAAGAATATATGATTACTTTTTAATCTTATGGCTCACTTTTCTTTAGATGTCATATTTGGGATTTTTTGGATTTAATGCATTTATTTGGTTAAATAAATTAGACACTGAAAGAAACCAGGTACTGGACATAAAATGTCTTTTAATGTCACTGTAAATAATTTCGTTTAAGAAAAGTTCATTGAAATAAATAGTTAAAAAGTTTTTATATGTACTGTTATTTATTCTTAGTTTTTTTAGGAAGTCACTTTTTTTCATCCATTTGTTTTGAGTAAGTGGTAAGATGCCAAACAAAATGAGGTTGAATAGTAAGGCACCATGATTATAAGATGGAGTGTCCGTGTATGCGGACAGGTGAGTGTGGTGGGGAAGTGAGGTTATTTTTTCCTTCTTACCATCCTTGACATATACAGTTAGTGCTATCATCTATCCCTCCGTATCCATCCATACGTACGCATACATATGCATACATACAAAAGAGGGTGGAAGAGAAGAAGGACGGGAGAGAGGTAGAGTGGATGAGAGAGGGAGAGAGAGAAAAAGGTGAGAGAGAAGACCAGAGGGAAAAGGTTGAGAGAGCAACGCGAACCAATAGTGTCCCTGGTGGTGGTTGAGATAACACAGCTAACTGTACTTGCCCAGGTCAAGTTTCAAACTTTCGAACATTGTAGTGAATATGGAACAGGGTACGCGCAGGTTTCTGTTATCGCTCTGGCAAACGTCTATCTCACATGGTACAGTTTTATACCAATGGAACCTATAACTCTTAGAGGAAAAAATAAAGCCAACAAGTCTAGCATTCAGTACTACCCTATCATAAAGTAAGGAGGTCTAATTGAGCTATGTCTTTATATCCTGCTATTTGTACAAATAAAAGACTACATCTTGATGCAAAATAAACACAAAAGCACTGTTGTGACTATAACAGGGAGTCATATACTAATTTATATAATAAGTGGTTGTGCACGCTTTATTCAAGATTATGGCTGCAAGAAATGGCATGAATTGCTGGGTGTGTTTAATGCTGGATTATAGCAATTTGAAACATGTCAAACACATGGCTAATGCCTCATGCTTCACTCATTCTTGCGTAAACCTGCATAGCCACCATCCATTATACCCTTGGTAACAACACAATTCTGCAAGTAAATATTGTTACACTAAGTAACCTTTCAATTCAAGTTGTTTAGGAAGAGAAAATGCAATCTTGTGCAGTCAGTTCCAGTGTCAGTTTAATGTTTCAAAAGGGAAGTGGTGTAGAGAATAAGTATCTGTACAGTGACTTGCTTTAAAAAAATAAAAGAAGAAAAAGAAAAGAAAGGAAAACATAATGCAGGGGAGAAAAGTAGAACTGTATCATTTGAGTGCAAGGTCGGAAGAGTTATTTTCTGATGTGGCTGAAAAGTTGTGCATGATGAAAGATTTAAAGGTTTAACTAGCAGTTCAGACAAACATTAAAACAGCGACTCCCAATTTCACCTTTCTCTTTAATGATCTGAAAATTATTTTCACTGATTTTTGTAAAATGTTTGTGGTAGGATTGAGAAGAATGAATAATTTAGTTTGATATATTTGGGATCACAAGCACATCCACTTTGAAAGAATACGCTGAATTTGTAATTATTTAAAATATACTTTAAAAGGTAAACAGCACCTCACACTGTGCTGAAAATATTTCCTCTAGTGGAAAATAGGTGTAGAGATGTCACTAGGAGAAACTTAGTAAATACTGGAAAGCATCTTCATTATCCTTGAAGATATGTCTCCTTTATAGTGGACATAATTCACGCTCTCTTCTTTAGGTGAAATGTACATTATAATCATCTAATTACACAGTTGCCCTTCTTTTTGCATATTAATCTTGAGTCAGATTCTTCTGTTTTGCAGAGAAAAAAGTACTGTCACTGTTATTGTTTTTCTTAAGCATGATTTTACAAACACTTAGATGATTGAACTTAAAATGTGAATCACAGTTTATACTCCAGGGTTTTATAAAGTCAAAAATTCCACAAGGGATAATAAAATCCTCTGGTTAATAGAAATTGGAAGTTATGTAGGTCTTTCTTCATAATTGTAATAAAGATTTAGACACATGACTCTCTGCTTGTTAGTTATTCTTAATTATTTGATGGCTTTGATTATAACACAGTAATACATGCAGAATTCTTTCATTCATTCAATTGGTCCTGACATTAACTACCCAAAGGTTAGTATTAAATACTGCACCTGTCTGCTACATTTGAACATACAGTAATTTTAAGTTTTATTCCTTGTGTTGCAGACTCTACCCAGAGAAAATAAGTATTTCAAACAGATTTAGACGATGAGGTAAAAACATACACATACATATATACTGCAGATGTATTGTCAAAAGTAAAATTTAAATGCAATATGTGGACGTTATGTCTGTCTGTTTCTACAGTTGAAGAGAACCCAAATTATAATTTTCATATAACTAGTAAAGGCAATCAGACCTTTTCTCTGAATATTTTAAACATTGTGCATGTAAAATTTATGCCTAATTTGAATACTTATTAGCTGCCTAATCTCAGAAAAGAGTATTAGCTTTGTTTTTTTCTTATAAAATCCATCACTGTGTATCAGTTTTCATTTGTATGATTTTTCTTTGTTAATGTTCAATAAGATGTTTAACAAAGCCTATATGTTCATAAACACATTTGGTTCAAAAGTAGTTTACTGTAGTTACAGCAATTGTTTCCTTTATGATTATGGGTTTTTGTTGTTGATGTTGCTTTTTTTTTTTTTAATCAGAACAGCTATCAGTTGTATTTATAGTTTTTATTATACTAACTTGCTTTGCTAGCCCAGTTACTGATGGTCTTTTATAAATTAGCAGGTCTTTTTTTTAACTGATTTTTCAGAGTCATAGAAATAATCTGATAATTTAGGTTTTGATGAAAATACCTTTTAAAACTATTAAACTATAACCATTAATTTCAATAGTCACAAGATTAGTATGCAAAAAAATCTCTGTTGGATATGTATCTGTGTTTGTGTGTCTCTATGTATGTCCATGGCCACGTTTTGTAAGAATCTGGGGAAGAAGATTTGTCTATGACATGAAAAGACATTAAGCTTATATTTGCTTTATAATCAGTGGGCAGAAATTTTAAATGGACAAAAGTCTTAAAATACAACCAAGTTTAAAATAGTGAAATCATATAGTAACAAAAAATTAGATTGAGTTATAAGTTTTACGTCCTTCTTTACTTTAGGCTGAGCTCACTCTCTGTCTAGCATTACTGTTAAAGTCACAGCATAGCCAGGTCATTTCTGAAATTCCGTCCGTAGAAGTAGAACACAGAAGTGCATCTATTAGGTTATGGCGTAGAATTCCGCTATCTCTGAGAGCCAAAACTGATCTTTTTAAACCACAGATTCAAGATGTACTGTGAAATTCTGATTTGTAAGACCACATTGGTTCTCTATTTACTGCAAGGATTTCCACTGATCTTGGCAGGACATCTCATTGCTATCCTGAAAGTACAGTATATTTATGCAGTGAAAATGATAA
>NC_137155.1:70404361-70491861 GCF_951394435.1 Stenella coeruleoalba
ACTCCTGCAGTAACTCGATTTCACTGTTTGGTCTCTAGAGATTTTGCGAAATGTCAAGATGTAGCTTGAAAAAGAAAAGTGAAATCTACTGGAAACTAATACTTATGACCATTTCATGCCTGATATGCTCTGTGGTGTTGTTTAGAAGCTAGGGTGACGTTTATAATACAACAGGTAAAAGAAAAGATTGTTTAATGCATGTGAAAAATTGTAACTGCTCTTAGGGAGCATTTGTTCCCTATTCCATTTAAATAAATTTAGTTAATCAAAATATATCTGGTTCATGTTAGAGAGCGAAATGTTTACGTTGTTCAGGTGATCTGTTAATCCAGAAAGAAAATGTCTCTTTCACTTCATATCAAGTGAATAAAACCTAATTTAAACTGAAACAGATACTTACCTGCCCAAAATCTAACCCTTTCATGGTCTTTCTAAGAGGATCAGATTTGTTTCTTAGAATTAGTTGAAAAATTCTTGACGCTCTTTCTCCAAAAGTATATCACATGGAAGTATTGTTAACATGCGAGTGTTCCATTTCTCAAATATGCCATTATTTAAAAATACTAATTCACTTGTGTAGATGACCAAATTTAGCATTAGTTTATATTTATGATAGTCTCGGAGAACAGTATAAGGAAGGAACTGTACGGGTTCTCTAGGTGTAAATGTGCCTTAAAATAGATTATTAAAGCAATATTCCAACTACATAAAGCAGCTAACATTAAAGTCGCTCTTAAAAATACATATGTGTTTTGACTATGGATCTGTACATACCTGAGATCCAAGTCAGGCAGTTAATTAAAAGCAAGTAATTTAATAGTATTAAACCTATGTGATTAATGTTTAAGTGATCATTCCCAATTTAAAGAATGTGTTATGTGAACATTAGTAATTAATGCTTAGAAAATGTCTCAGAAATTTGTAATTATGGTATTATGCTACTGATTTCCTAAATTCATCTGGCCAAAGAGAAGTTACTGTTTAAAATGTAAAGCCTAGATTGTATTGGGGAAAAGAAAAATGTCCTTGGATCCCTCTGTTGAAGTGGTTCATGGAGACACAAATGTACTCTGTGTTATTACTGAATTTTGATTTACTGACCGTTCCCATCAAGATGGGACCATTCCCATCTTGAGGCAGTTGTGCAGTTTCTCTAGTTTTTCTTTATTCATTCTCAACATCTCAGTGTTGTCTAGCAGATGTATTTGCTACAAAATCATTATTGAATAACTTTCCAGGATATCAAATTTAGCTGATCTCCATTTGGGGATCAAAAATATTAAAAGAAAATCTCTATCTGTTGATTTACAAGGAAAAAGAAGCAAAGAGGTAAATAACTGAGATTAATGAGAAATCTTCACTTTTGTTCTGAGTTTACATAATGCTTGACCCCTTCTAGATTCAGATTAGTTTTTGGCTCTCATTTTTAATAGTCCACTCAATTTTAATTTAATTTAATTTGACCCAACCCCTTTTAATATATGTGTAGGAGGTTAAGGTACAGAAATTTGGTTCATATGCCGTATGGATACTTAATAGTTAATTTAACATTCTTAAGGCAAAATAAAAATAAAAAGAAGCAAGGAATAGATATATAAACACAAATATTGAGAGAACTAATAGTCATTCTTTTAGTACCTCGCTTTAACTATTGTGTGAAATATGTGTATGTTATAAATAATACAAAAATACAGCAAAACAAAATATATACACTATTTCTAATTTGGAATTGTGTAATGAGTGCTTAAAATGACAGTTTACAAAAGCGGTGCCCAAACACACTCCCCGGTGTTGAGGGCATGATGCACTTCACATTTAACCAGCAATTGCACTGAAGAGGATCCTGTGGGACCATATCAAGTTTCCCATTGATTTCAATGGAGAATAATATTGCTGGCTTTTTTCGTCATATGTGGAGATCCTCACATGACAACATCTTTACTATGTATTGTTAAAATGCACACAGTCTTCTTTATATATTTATGTGGTTGAAGATAAGCAGTAGCAAAGATAAATCAGTGTTCAAAATCATTACAAGTGACTTCAAATACAACAATTGAAGTGTTTCTCTTTTAGTATTTTTTCAACTCATACTAAAACATATCTAACGTGGGATAATTAGTTTGTGTACTGTATTAGAAAAATGAACAATGCAGATGCAAGATACCAGGTGAAATGCTTCATGATAAATTTAGGTGATAATTACCATTAGGAAAAAAAAAGGTTATAATGTGGTTTTCTAAGTTTTCAAAAATATATATTTCCTATTTATTAAAACATGTGCTGACACAGATAATAGAAAAATTAATTAGTAAAATTTCACCTGCATGTTGTACCTGAATTAAATCAAGCACATCCAAATCATTCTATGTGGCTTTAGCACTAAATATATTTTTTTCCTAATTTGTATTGTTTGTGTAGAGAGATAAAGAGATGAGGGTTTTAGTAACGACAAGTTATGATAAAAATCTGATCAGATATAGTTTTATTATGTAATTTTTCTTTTCTTATAGTAGAGCAGCCTGTTTCGTTAAGGAAAAAAACAGGATGTAAAAAACAGCTTCTTGTTAAAAAGCCCTATTTAACTGGTATTTCCAAATTTTAATGCCTTCCACAAATCTGTATTAGCTGTCTCACAGATTTTGTAAAAATCTCCTGGAATGGTTTTCTGACGTAGGTACTCAATCCTTAGAAATTACTTGTAATATTATTAATAAGAAAATACTAAGATCATTCTTTTCAGTTAATATTATGTACACTTTGAGGAAAAAGCTTTCTGCTGCCCCTTGAAATTTCATGTAGCCCGTGGACAGTCCACTCCCTCCCTTCTCATTACAGTGTCCAAAATGTCCCACCTCATATGCAAAAATACTCTGCTCTGTAACTAAATAAACACTCTAGTAATGTCCTCCTCACAGAAATTGCCTCAGGTTGAATTGTGGATACAGAATTGAGAAATCTGTATCTATTCATTCACTGGGTTCGACGAATATGACCCAGTCTCTTTTCACTAATTGTTGAAAAAGCTGATGAAAATATTCTCCCAGTTTTCAGTATAGAAGACATTCATGCTGTGACAGAAGTAGATGTGCCGTGAGGGCTCGGAGAAGAGGTGGGAGTGATTCAGCCAGCCTGGCTTGTTTGGGAAGATTTTAGGAAAGACGTTTTAATTGGGTCATGAAGATAAAGCGGAGATCAATGGGCAGAGAAAGGGGAGGAGGGATTCTAGGTAGTAGGAAAAGGGTACACAAAGATAGGAAGCTGTGAAAAAGAACAAAATATTGGGGACCATTCAGTAATTTGATGCACCTCATGCAAAGACTAAGTAGGCAAGATCTAATTCTGGAGGACCTTGTTTGTTATGCCCAGAAATTTTGACTTTCATTCTCAGGTGTTGAACAGCCATTGAAGATTTTTTCCGTTAGAAACATGATGGCAGATAACGTATTTTAGAAAGGCAATTTTATCACAGTGTGGCCTAGGTACAGGCAGTGCAGAAGACGAAAAGGAAACAAATTTAAGATGTAGAGTCAATAATACTTCGATTGGATATGGTCCACGAAGTACTGGGAAGAATTAGAAAACAAGTCTGGGGTTTTGAAAAATGATCGAGAATTAAACTACTTGAGTTCAATGCTGATTAATAGCTAGGTGGTCTTGGGCTAATCAATTAACCTAAGATTCATTTTCTTTATGAACTAGAAGGAAAAATAACTAATAGGATTATTTTAGGGGTTAATAAAATTATGCTTATAAAATGCTTAGCACGTGTATTAATTTATTCAACAAATATTTAATGAGTGCCTACTAGGTATTAGGCACTTTGCTAGCAGATTAAATATGTAGCAAAAACTGATATCAGGTTCTTGCCTTCATGAAACTTAGTATCTAGCAGGGGATATAGACACCAAATAATCACATACATAAATGTAAAATTGTAACTGTGACAAGTACTTCAAAGGAGATAAGAAAGTTACTTTAAGAGCATAAATAGAGGCAGCAATGGTGGTGAGGTGTCAGGGAAGCCTTGAGGATTTGAATGAGTAGAAATTAATCAGGTAAAAGTAGGAGTAAAGAGGGTATTTCTGTACTCTGTCAAATAATAAACATATAGATAAATAGCAGCCCATTATTAGAAAATACAAATTCATTATTTTGCTTAGCTTTAGCTTATCATTTTATTTCCTATACCTTTGGAGCAGGAATTGATACATTAGTAGGATAGCGTCCACAAATGGTCCTTAGGTTTAGACTGATAATTGAAGAAAACTGGTTTTATGAAAACATGCTCATTCATTACTCACAATGCAATGCTATGCAATCAATCTTTAATTTATTGACCTTTTTGATTTTTCACTTATCTCTTGTATAATATTCACTGTTTGTGTACCGAAGGTATCTTATTGTGGTTGCTTTTCAGTGTTTATTGATACGTATGTTTATTGATACATATGTTTATTGATACGTATTACATTGTTATTAGAAGTGATTCTGAGTGTCTCTTTGTTTTCATCTAAATTTCCTACATCTTGTGTTATTATGAGATGCAGAATATGACATTAAAATATACATTTGTAGCTTTTAAAAATATTCATATTACTGGGGCAGCAAGTGTTTCCCAAGTCTACCCAGTGTACCTGCAGGACGTGATGTAGATGACCATTACATTTTTTAATAGTTTACTATTATTATGGGTGCATTACTTCTCCTCCTTTGTTAAGAAATCATATCTGCAACAACTGATTGCAGTTCTTCCACAGGGTCTTCCAAGCAAGCATCTTGTATAGTATGGGGATAAGAACAGATCCTATTTCACAAGACTATTGTGAGGATTAAGTGACTTTAATAGATTAAAGGAATGTCCTATCTGGTAAGGGCTCAATAGAAATTAGCCATAAGAATGGCTGGTCAATTACACTTGACTCTTGAACACCACAGAGGTAATCCACCTGTAACTTGTGGTCAAGCCCTCCATCCCTGCGGTTGCTCCAAATCCTGTGATTCAACCAATCACGGATCATGTAGTACTGAGGTATTTACTATTGAAAAATACCTGTCTGTGTGGACCTGCACAGTTCAAACCCACTTTTTTTAAAGAGTCAACTGTATTACCAGGTAATAAAAGACCTTTTCTTTATATAATCCTTACATTGTCAAGTGTGCAAGTACCCTGATCAAACTGCCTGAAGGAAGAGAAATAGTTCCCTTTACATCTCACTCCATGTCCCTGTAGACCTATAGACCATGTGCCCAGGCCTGCTCTGGTGGAGCCTCTGCTATTCTATAGATACTCTAGATCTGCTCAGTCCAATTCAGTAGCCAGTAACCAATCACAGGTGGTTTTTGAGCACCTAAAAGTGGCTATTCTGAAATAAGATGTACTATAAATGTAAAATACACACTGGATTTAGAAGACTTAGTACAAAAGGAAGAATGTAAAATATCTCACTAGTAATTTTAATACTGATCCATGTTAAAGTGATAATATTTTGGAATATATTGGGTTAAATAAAATGTATTATTATTATTTTAAATATTTATTTATTTATTTATTTTTGGCTGCATCGGGTCCTAGTTGTGGCGTGCAGGATCTTTTGTTGCGGTGCGCGGGCTTCTCTCTAGCTGTGGTGAGTGGGCTCCAGAGCACCAGGACTCTGTAGTTGTGGCATGCAGGCTCACTAGTTGTGGCGCGTGGGCTTAGTTGCCCTATGGCATGTGGGATCTTATTTCCCCGACCAGGGATTGAACCTGTGTTCCCTGCATTGGAAGGCGGATTCTTAACCACTGGACCACCAGGGAAGTCCCAATAACATACATTATTAAAATAAATTTCACATTTTTAAAGTATTTTTTAATGTGGCTACAACTGCATTTAGAATTGCATATGTGGTTCACATTATATTTCTGTTTGACATCACTAGTCTGCAAGGCCTTGGAGTGAAGTGTGGGGCATTGTAGCTTCATTTGGGCCTAGAATCAATTCTCTTATTCTAGTTATGTACTTCTCTATCAGAAATCTCATGTACAACCACAATCTAATTCTCTGAAATGGCCCAACTTTGAATGTGTTTTGTTGAGTCTCTTGCTCACATGTCTCCTATAAAGCAAAACGAGGGCCTCTTGAAAGGTACTGATATGTGTCACCAGTCAGGTATTAGTGCTATGTTTTAGTAATAAGGCATATGGTAGGAGGTGTTATGAGATTTTAAACTGTGATAGTCACGTATCTGCTTAATTCAGTGAGAGGAGAAAACCTATATGCCTATATTTAAAGTCATAGTATCCTATATATAAGCTCAAATAGAAATTTTTAGTTTGGGAAATAAAAGTATATTCATTACTACAGCTACTTTTGAAACAGAGAGTGGTGTAGAAAGTGAATATATGGACGTTTTGTTGGTCAGGATGATGTCACTATGTAGAATTTTTTCCACTGATGTCATTTAGCTCATTTCAAAGAGAAAGTTGCTGAAGAATAATTTGAATTTAAAAGCTGTGCACACAAAATTAAATCTCTTTAAGACATACCTTTATGATCTTTAGATACTGCTGTCCATTATTCTGGTCTTAGATGCCCAATGTAAAATATAATACTTAAATCATCAAACAAACACCCTTTGTAGCCTAATCAGTTGCCATCCATTTACTACCAGAGTATTAAGACTAGCAAGTACAGCTTAACTTTAAAACACAAAAACGGGAGGTGTTCATGTGACCTGAAGAGGAGATGTTGTTTGATATCTCTTTTTAATGTGAAAATAGTTGAAGAAATCTAAGATGTGAATATGTTATTATTTCAGTGAAATGAATACTTTTCAAAGGACAAATTACCTTGGTAGAAATTAATATATTCTATTTTTTTTATGTATGAGGTCATATGACCTGGGGATCCACTCTCCTGTATTTAATTTTTCTTGTACCAGTATGACCTTGGAAAAGTCAATTTGTTTTTTTGGACCTCAGTTTTCTAACATGCGAAATGAGTAGGTTAGATTGAAAAATCCCTCCCACCTTCAAAATTCTAAAATTTCATGATTCTACTATGTTGGAATCAACTTATGCTGTTGTAAAAGTATCGCAGTCTTACTGTGTGAACAAAGGCATGTTACATAACCTTCCAAAGCTTCAATTTTTTCACCTATAAAGAAGCTAAAGCTTTATATATTTTGGAGGTTGGAGCTGCATATGAATGTTTTTCAAATTCAGAGGCCTCTAGTTAATTTATCATTAATTCCAGTTACTCATGACAGAAAAATACCACTCAAATGACATGATCATGCTATTTAAATTTAGATGTGATACTATGGCAACAATAAATATTATTGTGTTAGTTTTTAAATTATCATAAAATACTATTTTGTAATACTAGCTTTATAGTTTAACTTTGGTTATAAATGTCGAGTAAAGATTGTTGTTTTGTAATAAATGGATCTTCTCACCTCCAAAGTTACCAGCATACTTGGAAACCTGTCTTCAAGTAATTATAATAAGGGAAACTCATATTCATGTCTTTTAACAGTTTCCAGAATATTTTTAGCACATTAATAAAGTGTTTTGGACAGTTCTGTGAGGTAGGTAGCTATTATTATCCCCATTTTACAGATGAGAATCTTGATGCTCAAAAACCACCTGTCCAAAATCACATTGAGGGTCAGACTCAAAATCAAGCTTTCTAACCCTAAACCCTATATCCTATCAAAGACAGTACATTCCCATCATTATTATTTCTAGGAGATTTCATAGTTATTTAAATAATTAAGACATTTATTTGCAATGCATATCGTTTTCTCAATAAAATTCCATCATTGTGATTAAGATATATCCCCCTTTGGGGGACACTATAGTACGTGAATGAAGGCTTTAGATTTAATATCTATACAGCCAGCCTCTTCACCCATTTCTGTGATCTACCTCATACTATGGAAATTACTTGTTCCTAAAGTCCTTGTTATGTTATTATTAAGTGATTTCATAGTTTTAAGTTATTGGCATAGTGTTAGATATTTTGTAGGAGGAGGTATGTTCAGAGACAGAAAATGACCCTTTCAGTTAATCTATTTTAAAACTCTCATATAACTATCTAAAATATTATATTTACTTAAATTTGGTTTTATTTTTATATGGCTTGAAACAAGTGATGCACTTGATAAAATTTAGAAGGCCTTAACGTAGAAGTCATAATATCTATTAGTGAGTTTGCCGTGCATCATCCGTAGCTCTTCTATAGAGACTAAGCTTGATGGCCTACTATTCACCAGTACTACCTATGCTAACAAATAACAGTAATGATTACAATCATAATTTATCACCATTTTCAGTTACTAGAAGTGCTTTAAGAGCTTTGACTACCTGAAGTTCCCAAAATTGAAGTGTTTGAACATCACAGTTCATCAATTTCATTAAATTATGTTCTCATTACAAAGTTATTATTTGAAGACACAGTCTAGTTATGGCATAAAACTGAAGAGAATGATAACGTATATATGTCTAACATATGTCAAACAATGCTAAGAAATGTTTTCCAAAAAGTGGCAATAAAATAGTAGTAGAAATTTTAAGTAACACCTCGACTATAGAGGAGAATTAATTTGAGAAGCAAGAAAGAATGGAAGAAGGAAAGAAAGATGGAAGGGATGAAGAAATTTCTATTGTGATCTATAATAATCTCAGAAACTCTTAGAAAATTGGACCCTTGATATTGAAATATGTTAAGGCGAGATACAGAAGCTTGGGCAGATTACTGCCCCAAAATAAAATCGATCATTTTATTCATCCTAACTCCAACCAGTATCCTGGCTTTTATCCATGTATGCATAAGCAGTAAAACTAGTCACTGTGATAGTTACAATGATTAAAGAACTGACATATGCACAGCTTAAATCCTAGCTCAAGAATCACCAGCAATTGTTAAATAATCACAATTTTTTTAAATGGCTGCTATCAGTTGAATCTCTGCTATCAGTTGATCATACATTCATCTCTTTCAAATATATTCTATCCAAATAAAAAACATGGTTCTTTAAAATTTGTGATAACATGGAATATATAAAGAAATTTACGACTCACTAATAAGACAGACAACCCAATTTAAAAATGAATAAAATACTTGAGTAGCCATTTTACCAAAAAATATATGAATGGGAAATAAGCACATGCTAAGATGCTCAACATCATTAGCAAAGTGTGAATTATAACCGGTATGTTGTGCTTCTTCACTCACTACATACTCATTAAAATTGTTGTAATAAGGAGGACCGATAATAGCAAGAATAAGGAGAAACAAGAACCTGTATACAGTTCTGGGGGCAATGTTGAAATGGCACAATCGCTTTGGAAAACAGTGTGGCAGTTTCTTAAAAAGTTAAACATACATGTACTATATAATCCAGTAATTCCACTCTTTTGTATTTACCCAAGAGCAAGAAAACAGACATACACACAAAGTCATTTATACAGATATCTGTAGTAGCATTATCTATAATAACCAAAAGTAGAATCAACCCAAATGTCCATCAGCTGGTGAATGGATAAGTACTACGTAACCAGAATACTATTCAGCAATAAAAAGGAATGAAATACTGATATATGCTGCAACATATATGGACCTCAAAAACATTTTGCTAAGTGAAAGAAGCCAGATATTTTATAATTCCGTTTATATGAAATGTCCAGAAAAAGCAAATCGATAAAAACAGAAATATTAGTGGTTGCCTGGGACCAGAAGTAGGAAGGAACTGTGACTGCAAATGGGTAAAAGGAAATTTTTGGAGTGATGGAAATGTTCTAAAGTTGGATTGTGGTAGTGCTTGTACAACTCTAAATTTCCTAAAATCACTGAATTGTACCTTAAATTGTACTCTCAAATTGGGTGAATTTTATGGTATGTAAATTATACCTTAATACAGCTGTTTAAAAAAGGATGCTTAAAAAATGGTGACACCACGTAGTATTTTTTTTATGTCACTGGGTCCAAAGATGGAATTGGCACTTCTAGTACACGATCTAGTGACATTCTGTGTGAGTGGATTAAAGCAGAGTGGGGGCCTGAAACTGCAGTTCCAAGTGTAAAGAATTCCAAGTAGGAATATCAGAAGAGCAAAGAACGGCTTTTAAGGTAGTCCTTTGGGTTCGTTCCATTGTTCTTACCAACATTCCTGTTGTAGGTGAGACAATGAAATGCATGTCATGTGACCAGTAAAGTACACACACTGTCCAGTGTTCTGAAACTTTTCACAATAATTTCAAATAAGTTATGCACTTTATGTGTAAACAGTCAGTAGACAAAATGTGCATCGTTTTGACAGTATTTACAAACAATTCTCATAGATCTGTAATAATAAAGGATAGGAAAGACTAAGAATAAAATTAATGTTTTATGTCTTGTATTATCTATTTTTTACTCATGTTTTATGTCTCCAGCTAGAGAATGTAAGATGTTTGAGGCCAGCACTCAAGCATATATCATTTATCTTTCTATCCTTAAAAGAACCTACTGTCACTATAAACGCCAAGTGGTCAGTAGTTATCCTATGTATAGTTGTTGCTGAATAGTGATTATTAAACACACAGGAGAACTCTCTGTGCCTGATTCTGGCTCTCAGTTCAATATCCCTCTTTGAAATCTAACCAGGAGACAGACAAAGGCTGAAAAACAGAGCGTTTAATTGTTCATGGATTAGGAGCTGGCAAAACATGGACTGATATCCCATAATACTGTGTCAAATTGAGTCTCTCAGTTCTTTAAATCACCACACCTTTATAGCACTTGGTGATAAAGCCTCACTTCGTATTATGCTAAACTCCTTTCAGCCATGTTAATAATTTCGCCTCCTCAAGACAGACTCTACCATTCCTTTCTCACTGGTACAGCTTTGTTCACTGGTTACCTGAATTATTTTCTAAAATAATTACTGTGTCTTAATGCAATCTTGCAAACACTGACATCTCCAGGATGCATCAAATTATACTTAGATAAATCTCATGTACAATTCTGAACTGAGAACAAGTACTCAAAACTAGTAAATAACTAGTAAATATATAATACTTTTTTTTAATATTGATGACTTTATCTGTATATTTCAAGTTCTCTACAACTATTACTTTTATACTCAGGAAAATAGACATTTAAAATAATCAATTTAGCCTGTATGGTTAACATGTACAGCAAGATTACAGTTAATGTTTAAACATTTTTTACAAAACAAAGAATGGGAAAACTATGTTAATAGTGGCTATCTCTGGGTAACCAAGCTTAGGGTAATATTTTTATCTTCTCCGTTTTTGAATCTCTACAATTATCATATATTCTTTATTTTAGAAAAAAGTTACACTTAATTTAAAAGAAGAAAATAGTTTATTCCTTTTGAATCTCAATTGGCACATAGAAAACAAATTCCATTTTTTTGGAGCCATTTTTTTTTTCTACTCAGCTATTTCAATTAAGATAAAAGCTCTTTTGGCTCACTCAAAACTGTAAGAATTGCTAAAATTTATACCTCATACATTTCTATAGCTATGAAAATCCCACCAACGGCATCTTTGGGGATCAAATATTATTTAGCTGACACTGCTGTACTTTGGATTATCTGTACTTGTTAACTAAGGCAAGCCTTTGGCATTTCTTAGAACTATTTGAAGAACTGAAGAAGCTTATTAAGAAAATGAGTTTGTGCTTTTCTATTCTCTGTAAATAACAAGAGATTTGCTGTAGGCGTCACCCTTAGAAAAGGGTGACCCCTTTCTAAACAAGACATAAATTGGCCTTCAACAGTATGTAACTTAGGATCATTTCCAACTTCACAATTAATTTCCTTTTATGTCTGTTTTTAGTGTGCTGTGTTTCCAATTGAGAGTCCAAATTTTTCTTTTATTTAAAATTAAAGAATGTAGATGAAAAATCTGAGCTGTTCCAAAGCCAAAACTATGTTTTAGGTCTTACTTTGTGGGCTACCAACTGGTTTTCAACTATGTAAATGGTCTTCTAAAATGACAGAAAAATTGCAGATTAGGTAGATTGAGATAAAGTATCAAAATAATAAGCTCCATTTAATCATGTGGATTTTGTTGAAAATTTTGTTAGTAAAATGCTTTTTACAGTTTTCAATTTAAGCTTTACATTATTACATAAGATTATACAAGAATTATAATGGTTTATATTCCCATAACCCTAGTGTTCTGAATGCTTACATAGGTATTGTATCTATGTATTAGTATTTCTCAAAAAGTTTAAGAAATCACCTTCAGAAAGCATACACTATAAATGCATAATACTCCATAAGGTTATTAAGAAGTTTTTCCCTTCTAACCACTAGTCTCACTCAGTTGTAGAGAACTCTGTGTGTGAAATGCAATAGCCAATTTGCATTCAATTAGAAATTAATTAATTGTAATTAGAAATTCACATTTCATACTGACCCATAATGTATTCTAGATTAAGCATCAATATGTAATACAATGAATTTAACTTGATTTGGGGGCATTTTTAAATTAAGAAGATTTAAATCATAAGTTTAATATTTCTCAGAGCACTTTTAGCATCATCTGAAAATGTGTAGATTTGTATTATAAACATTTTTATTCCCAAATTTCTTCAGAGGATGTCAAAGGGTTTATAGGCATTGATAATTTACTTGCAGTTCTAAGGTCCCTGCAAAACAGGATTAGAAATGTTACATCATCAAGTTATTTGGTGAGATTCTCATTTGCCCCTGAGGTACGTTTTGTAATTATACTACCATAATTAAATATACTATATATCTTTATCATTCATTTATTCAACATTTATTATGTAGTCAATTTTTGACACTGTTAAGGAGCGTATGTATAGACAGCAAATAAATCAGCAAAAATATCTTCACCCTTGGAGTTCATAGTCTATTAATATTAAATATATGAAAATGAGTCTTTTGTTAAAGGAAAATAACAAGAGGGATAAACAATTAAACTAGGAGGCCACAATTGGGAAAAAAATAACTAATTTCCATATAGCTATTCTTTGTATCCTCTTTAAATGAAGCAAGACTAAGATATTTCCCTTTAAAACCTACCCCCTATTCAGATACGCAAATAAATAGTTCCAAAGTAGAATAAAAATTGATTTAACAGCAGTGTTCTAATTTAATAATCTCATAATCCCTGCAGTGTTTTTGGTTCAACTCTGTTTAGATATCTTCTAGCCTGTCAAACTCACCACATCCCAAGTGGAACCATCATTCTGTCACCCAAATGACTTCTCTTCCATTGCTTCCTGTTTCTTTAAATGGCACTGTAGTCCACCTCACTAATGAAGAAAAAAGTCTAAGATTGTTATCTCATCTCTCTTCTTCATTCTCCAAATTCAATCTGTTGCCAGTCATTTCCAATCCTAGTTCATAAATATCTTTTGATTTTGTCTGTTTCCCATTGTCCCAATTGCCATCATCTATGCTACCCTTCTCCTCTTATCTAAGGGCATCAACACCATTTCCCATGTGGTTTTCCCTGGATAGCCAGATATTTTTGAAATCCAAGTTTGACCGTGTCATTTCCCTTTCTCTTGGGTGTTTCCGGTTGATACTTGGAATAAAAGTCCATCAGGCATGGCATGACAGGGACCCTCCTGATCTACCTGTCTCTCCAGCCTCATTCATCCCTTGGCTTGCCCTGTGCTCCCACTGCCCCAGCCACACTGAACCTCTTTTTGCCGTCCCAGTTAACCCAGTTCTCTCCTGCCTTTCTCAGACCATTTAATAAACAGTTCTCTGGATCACATGCACACCACATTAAAATTTTCCTCCTGTCTTCCAGCCCTCTAACCCTTCACCCTTAACAAATGGAATTTCTACTCGTCTTTCAAATCAGAGATTTAAAGTCGTTTCAGGGAGGCCTCATCCATCTGCCCCCCACCCACCCACAAATACATACCCACTGTGAGTCGATTCCCCCTTTTACAACATTCAGGGCATATAATTATTTGTTTCCTATCCATCTACTCGGGTAAGGACCATTTCTCTGAATCCTATTGCAAGATTTTGCCCACTGTAGATGCACAGTAAATTTTGTTGAATGCAAATGAATGAATGCATCTGAGAGCTAGAATGAAACTTTTCAGAGTGATTTACAGCAGATGAAGAAAAAAATTTTTAAGGTAGATTAATCTTCACAAAGTATTTCATAAGAATCTATTGAATCGGTTCACTGTTACTTATAGATTGAGTATTAAATATATTTTAAATAGGCTCATTACAATGTTCATATATGTATGTTGTGAACTTGGAGGGGGAAAATACCTTCAAAACCCATTATTGGTAATTTTATGATTTGTATTTTAGCTGTAAATGTTGTGGTATGGTATAAGTAGCTGAGAAAAGCAGTCGCTGGCAAATGGAATGGTTAAGAGTATAAAGAAAATCAAAATCTGATTTTAAAAATAACTACCGATATTAATAAAATCCAAATGGATTTCTTGCAAATCTGGTAAATAAAGATGGGTTTTGAAGCTTAGACTTTATATCTCGTTTGATTCATGAGCTAATTTTCAAAGCTGAGTTATAAGCTTTAGTTTATATTGTACCTGAGGTGCAGGCAGACTCATACAATAGCTGCACTTCAAGTGTCACTATAATGTCGTAAATGTAATAGAATTACATTTAAATAATGTAAAAATCTAATTTAAACAGGGGAAAATGAAATTTAAAGTTGAAGTTAATGCCTTTTTCAGCTTCTGATGTTGTCCTTTCCTGCTATAGACCCATCGTGGTGCCACTAGTCTTTTCATGTTAACATTTGGTAGTACAGTACAGCTTTAGGGAAATATATAATTAGTTAGCCACTCTACTCTCTAAATAAGAAATGATCATCTGACAAACAGCTTTAAATAAGGTGACATATGTCATTTGTAAGGATAAACTTGGCATTTGATTACCACCAACCTGTAAATTCCTGACTTCTCCTTATAGTTGTAATTTTGTTTTTTTGAGGTAAATTGTATTTTATAGCACAATGACTGGACTGTTAAACTTTTAGAAGCAGAACAAGGTAAAATTTTTTAAGTTTAGGAGAAATAACTGGAATAGAATACGTTCATGTATATTTATTTAAAAATTAGAAAACTACAGTGAAAAATTTTAAGACAAAGAGCTTTAGTAGTCTCAACAAGTATTTTAATAAAAAAGTGTTTTGCTTCCTTTTCAACTTTTCAGGCTCCAGTTTCCTCATTTCTAAAATGGAAATAGTTAATAATATCATCCTCATAGGAGATGTGTGGGAACCAAATGAGTTATTTTACATAAAGGATGTACAACGGTGTTTGACACATGTTAAAAGTCATCGATATCTGTTAGCTATCACCATCATATTTACATTATTTAAAATATATATTTAGGGAATTCATGCAAATGAAAGTTTCCTTAAGTGGATAGAAGATCTAAAAATATCAAGGTTAAGTACGGTGCTTATACTTGGCAATAAAATATTGCTTTATAATAAACTAAAATGTATAAAACATATTAATTTACTTTAAAATTGAAAATCTAAACAGTGCTTTATTTCCATAAATGTAAACTTTTACTTTATGATTGTACCGAAACGTAGTTAAGAAACAGTGTAAAGCACACTTGTAACTGCTCCTCTGTCCCTCCCGCAAAACACAGTTCTAAATAAGAACATTTTTTCCTACTAAAAAGATGAGTTTTGGTGCTACAAGTGCATAGCGTAGATTGGTTATTCTGTGCAGCTGAGTCGTGGACTGTGAAAACAGATTTCCCTTCAGCCATCGTGTATCACCATTTCTTCTCTTTTTTAAACAGAACCTTGAGTACTAACCAGTCTTCTGACTTGCAATACAGTTTTAGTCTCTGCTCTGCCAGTAATATAAGTATTTACTTCAGCTCCCTAAGTTTAGTTGGTTATAACCTCAACCCATATGTCTCTATCTGTATTCAGAATTTCTATATGCCTTCTAAATTGCTGTTTATATTTACCTGTATTTCATTGTTTGATATAAGTAAATCTAGATGAACAGAAATGATTAATTTTTTCACATTGCAAAAAAATCTTTACCTTACAAAGAAATCCACATTAATGTCATTATTATTCTATTAAGGAAGCCCTCTGGTTTATTAAAACTACAATTCATTTTTACCACATGTATATACAACATCCAGGTGTATGTTTAGGTATTGAATTGCAAATTAACATGAAATTAAATATGATACTATTTTGCCCAATTCCAGAAACGTTAGATTTAAGGTAATTGCAAATGTTCAGATTTGCATTAAATTATTCATTTGCAAATACCAATAAGCTTTGTAAGCAAACATTAGCTTTAAAACTCAATTCCATTAGGGTGATATGACTATTTCAGGTTTTTGATACACTTAACCATAAGTATATGTTCTCTCTGTATGCACAGTTTTCTCTGAAACACTAAAGCAGGCTTGGCTTACTCAGGGAAGCTCTGAGATGCTTGATGTGAAGGATTTGTTCTTTAGACACAGACGAAAATTGCAGTTGTGTTGGAGGTAGGATATGAGAGTGATGAACTTAAGCCTGTGTACAACATTGGTATTAAAGGTTGTCTGGATTTTTAAAACAGATAAGAACAGGTCAAAATTAAGATACATAGCTTGAGGGAGAGGGGCAAAATTTATTGAAATGTGGGTATATAATTTCTTTTTCTGTTCAAGCAGCGTTGTGGAATTCTTTGGAAATTTTTGTGTTAATCTCTGAAAATGACAGGTGTCAGGGGTCTTTTGTGATGCACATTCAGAAAAGTTTCGGTCAAGAGGTCATATTGTCAGGAGGTGTTAGTCAGTAACCCTGTCTCCTGTGGAATTTGCCTTGTTTGAAGTGTTTCCAAACCAATATATTTTGTGTAATGCACATCAGTTAAATAATGTGTTTGGGAACAGCTTTACACGGAATAAAAAGCTAAGAGAATTCTTTGTGATAAAAAAAAAACAACTATTGCTCCTTTTGAACACAATGAAACCCCTCAAAGTACATTGGGGATATATAGTTAGACAGAGAACGTGAATTCAGGAATCACATTAGATAATTAAAATAAATACTTATGACTTTCTGAACCTTTTGTTGTTAATGTCTTAGCTCATTTAAAATACAAGGTTGGTTTATTCATCTTTTAAAGATGAGTATCATTTTAAGATAAAAGTTATTTTTTAAGTGAGAAAAGTTTACTCTTGAAACATGTCATATTTTTAAAATACAATCTGATAAAAGGTCTCAAGGTTTATTTTACAACGGTCAACTAATGTATCTATTTTCTACCTATAACTAAATTTTGAGATTAAATACAAATGGAAAATATTGATAACCACAGATTTTCCACAGCAGAATGTGGGAAGAACTTGAATGCTTGCTCTTTCAAGTGATACTGTGCTGTCAGAGAAATAACAGACTTTCAGAATGATCTCTTGACACACTTATATTTGGTGAGATAGAAAGCAAATATATTGGGTTTAAAGTGGACAGATTTGGGTGTGAATTTTACCTTCACCAATGAATAGCTATTGACCTTGAGCTAGTGACTTAACCTCTCTGATCCTCAAATTATTGTTTGATGAAATGAGTATAGTACCATCTACTCCAAAGGGATGGAGGAATTAAACAAGTAGAAAATGCCCAACAATCCCTGCAGTACACACTCATTAAATGGTCGTACCTTGCTCTTCTCCTTCTCACCAAGAAAAGAAGTCTCTCCCTCTCAACCTTCCTTCAGTTATTCATTCATTTTGTTCAGCTTTAATATATAGGATTTAAGAAAACAGATATAGTGGTTGTCTTCTTTGGGCACCAAAGGAGAAGGAGAGACGTATGTCACATACCTAGCACAATATTTGGCTTCTGATAGCAGCTTAATACATAAATAGAAAGAGTAGGCAATTGCAGGTTGCAGTAAGCGCTCTAGATAAAAACAATAAGGTGAAGGTGAGAAAATGACATTTAAGCTAAGACAGAAAGATGATTAGGAGCTATCAGGAGCAAGATGGTAGCAAGAGAGGTGTGTTTGGGGGGCAATCAAGCTTTCAGTTTGGACATGAAATATCTGTATAAAATCCACATGGCAACGTTAAACAAGCAATTTATTATATAAGTCTAATAATTAGAATTCAGTCATTATCTGAACGAATCCTAAGTCTTTTCTCTAGGAAAACTTTTATTCCTGCTTTGTTAAATTCTGAACCTTAATTCTGGCTGCATATTTGCCATTGATTTGTAGTGTTATAGCTAGGTTATACCTGATTTTTTAATGCAGAATAATACATTTAAGTGCAATTGTTAACCTTCTGCCTTCCATATTTCTCTTCCATAACTAAAATCTGAGTTCCTTACACTTTTTTTTTTTTTTTTCCTAACCCCATTGCAACTTCACTCATCTCTGGTTCTTTTTGATAGTCTAAATTCTAATTTTTTTTCAGATATCCTTCATATAAATAAAGTTCTCAGGCAAATATTGTGTCCTATAAGGGTTTAGTTATTACAAACCATAGTAGATGGGACATTTCTTGGTGTTGATATTTGGTATTCTCTCCATATATACAATAATCATAGGTAAACTTTTAATACCATATTGTCATATTTACATACAGGTCACATCGTTTTGGTTTCTTCCTGGCTGTTAGCCTTTGTGATATATTTCTCCTTTTTCATTTTTCTTTAAATGGATATTGCCAGTATCCCACTTGAACTTCTTTCTTCAGACACCACCCTATGAGCCTCTTCAGTTTGACAGTGACCCACTGATTCAAACCAGTGGCTCACCGTATTAGCCACATACTGCTTAAAAAAAAATCTTAGTGGCAAGACAATCAGATAAAGTTGAATAAAAGAATTCACGCACATCTGGGTATGTTTCCCAACTCCAGGACATTTGTAAATGCATTTCTCTGTCATAGAAAAAACTTATTATGATGTGCTTCATGAAATCCAGAAGAGGGTGACTCATGTTATCTTTATTAGAGGTTTGAAAATTGATTGGTTAGCATGATCTATTCCAGGGACTTCTCTAAAAAAGTTATGCTTACTTTCAAATCTGGAGCAGTGTCTCTTTTTTATTTTTTGCGGTACGCAGGCCTCTCACTGTTGTGGCTTCTCCCGTTGCGGAGCACAGGCTCCGGACGCGCAGGCTCAGCGGCCATGGCTCACAGGCCCAGCCACTCCGTGGCATGTGGGATCTTCCCGGACCGGGGCACGAACCCGTGTCCCCTGCATCAGCAGGCGGACTCTCAACCACTGCGCCACCAGGGAAGCCCACGAGCAGTGTCTCTTTAAGATGATCAGTTAAGTCTTAGATAAAGCCTGCTTTCTAGTCTTTCACAGTGAAGGCATTTTACCTCTCAAATTTTTGAAAGGTGTAGTCGAAGGCAAAGGTATGAATCAAGATACTATTTAAGTAGTCTACAATGTGTGTCATCTTGCTGATCTGAGTATGAAGAGCTTTTAAATGATCCTTAATAAATGACTTTGGCATTTTTGCTTGGTTTCTACTTCTTCGTCACAGAAAGTAGGCATGTTCGTTGTCTGATAACTCTGGAAAAGTGTTAAAAGCCTTTGCCGTTTTGTAAGTCTAAGAGACTTACGTTAACTGCCTTCTCATAATAGTTCTTGAGCGAATTAAACTGTTTAATAAACAGATTGCTTTAAAAAATACTTGCCCATTTATTAAAAATAAATATTTAGCTTCTGTTATCTTTAGAACTCTCTGAAATAGTTCCAGAAGAAGAAAACTAAGCCCAAATTCCCTTGGGGGATTTGAAGTCTGGCCGAGGGAAAGTACACGTCAGGGATGTTAACTATAATCAATACAAAGAAAACTGCAGCTTTGAATATGAAGCGATGTTGGAGATCCTCTATTCCAAATTCTTACAAATTTCTTATAATTAAGAAATTGCCATTTTGTCAGAAGCTAGTCAGTGACAGAGCTGGGAGAGAACCAGGGACCCTAGCTTTAGAAATAGGCATTGGGGCTAAATCGTGCTTAGTTATTGGCTGAGTGGTTAATTTGCACTTAAGTCCTCTGACTTTTTAATTTACTGTGAGTGTAATATGGATATTATCCCTTCACACTGAAACAGCAAGTGAAGTCTCCTACTGCAGAATCTGGTACATTGTAGGTGTTTAGGAAATAGGGTTTTTTTTCTGCCCAGCTCCTTTCTCCTCCATCACATTGCCACCCTCTTTTCAAAAGCAAAATGGCGTGAAACAGGGTGTTATATTCCTTCAGCAAACATCGAGCACTTTTTAGATGGTGAGACCTGTGTCAGATGCCAGGGATTTAAATTTGAGTAAGAAAGCTACTTTCCATTGGTCTCTTTAAAATGGACTTTTCCTGGTGCCTTGACACCCGGTGAGTCTCTTGTCCCTTCCTTTCTTTGGTAGCATTTGTCCCTGATTTTTGCCTCTCTGAGTATTCTTTGTCTCTTTGTATCTTTTTCCTAATCGGTCTTTAATGTTGACAGTTCCCTAATGTTACTCCCTTCTTCTGCTATTCTTCTCATTCCATGATGTATCTCTGGGTAACCTTCTCGTCATAACTCCTACTTTACTCTGACCTTTCCCCTGAGTTCCAGATGTACATCTCCAAAGTCCAGTAAACCTTTCATTATGATACTCCCTAGGAATTTTAAGCTTCCTGAGCCCCAAACTCAGTTCATTAAAATCTCTTCCTACCCTCAATATGTTTTTCTCTTCCTAGATTCTTCAGCTCAGTTTATAACAGCATCCAATCTGGTAACCAAAATCAACTCTGGTCATTCTTTCACACCACCCTATTTACCATTCATAAACACTGTCCTTTCCTAACCATAGCTAGAACTGTTTGCCATCATGCAGGTTGTGGACTGCACAAGGACACCTTACCCATGGGACTGTGAATGTAATTTATTAATGATTTTCAGGCACTGTTAGTAAAGTGTCTTGTATTTACAAAAGTGTCAATATATTGTAACAGTTTTCCAACAGAGCAAAGTAAAGTGTCTCATTGAAGAAGTGCTTTTTGAACTTTGGACAAGGTACCATATGGACAAGTTCCATTACCCTCCTCTCTACACGCTGCCCCCCCTCTCACCGAGCTTGCCCTAGAAGTAGTTAAGGCATATCTCTTGATCAGACAGTTACTTCTACCATTAACTGTCTCCTTGTCTTCACCTTTGCTACCAACACCCCTTCCTTACCCACAATTCATTCTCCATACTGCTTCATGATGATTCATGTAAAATAAATCCAATCTGTCCACTCTTTCTCTTACAAACTTCTTAACAGTTTCCCATTGTTTAGTAATAAATCCATAGTCTTTCCCTCAGCACATAAGACCCTCCATGTCTGCCTGTCTCTCTCACCCCACTGTGGTAGAGTGGATTTTATATTCCATTAATATCGGAAATGTATTTTGTTGTATACACCATGCCATTTTGTGCTCTGTGTATGCTTGGCTGTATGCCTGAAATGCCCGCCTCACTAACCCCTCCTCATCTTTCAATCCATGAAGAACCAGATCAGCTTTACCTGAAAGCCCTGTCTTCACTCTCACCCCTCTCCCCCCAAAAAAGTTATGCCATTTTCTCCAAGAGTACACAGAATGTATCTCTATCATCGCATTTACCACTTCTATCGAAATTATCCCTTCACCCATCTCTAATCCACCAGAGTGTGGGATGAGGTTTGGGGAAGGAAGGGGAGGAGGGGTTAGGTTAGAGAATTGATAAGAATGGGGAGGTGGCATGATGCTAGATCACAAAGAGGTGGGAAGGGCATGCTATGAAGCTGTGAGAGGTAATGAAGTACAGTTTTTAAATCATTAACCCCAGGCACTGTACAACAATGAGAATACTATGGGTACTATAATCAGACTGACTTTTGTTGAAAATTCAACTCTGGACACTTACTAACTTCGTTATCTTGGGTACTTTACCACAAATCTTTTTAAATTTTTGTGTTCTAATCTTTCTAATTGGTGGTGATGTTATTTACCCCCAAGAATTGTGAGGTTAAAAAAAAGAAAACATAAAAACTGGGTGCCTTGGGCCTAACACATTACAGATTTTCAATGCTTCTTTTTAAACTTTTCTATTTAAATAGTCTACCTCTAAAATTTTTGTTAAGGTATGATCTTGTGTATCACGGTGATTGATTTTAAGGAAATTAACATGTGACATTAAATATTAAAAATGCATAAATTAGTTGTAGATTAACACCATTTTTTTAAAAAAGGAATATTCATTTCTCCAAAATTTAACCACAGTATTCCTCTAAAGGTAAAGTTCTCTGCTTTTTAAAATTTATGAATTGATTTATAGAAATTTTTATATAAAATATTTACATGAAATATTTTCATAAAGTGCTATTAATCTGTAATTTTAAATATCTGGATTAAGACCCCGTATACTCTCCATATTCTGTATGTGAAAAGGGCTTTATGAGTTTTTTTTTTTCCGGTACGCGGGCCTCCCACCACCGTGGCCTCTCTCGTCGCGGAGCACAGGCTCCGGATGCGCAGGCCCAGTGGCCACGGCCCACGGGCCCAGCTGCCCTGCGGCATGTGGGATCCTCCCGGACCAGGGCACGAACCCGCGTCCCCTGCATCGGCAGGTGGACTCCCAACCACTGCGCCACCAGGGAAGCCCATGAGTTTGTATTTTGAAAAAAGTAAACAATTTTTCCTCCTGATTAGAATAAAAGCATAAGCTCCTTTTATGAATATCATGTTTCTTCTCAATCTCTTTCTCATCAGGTCTTTTTTATAAAACGTAGCTTCATTTACATAGAGAAGTCATAATTTGCAAAAAACCCTGCTACTTATATTCCTAAATAGTGTACATATATTTAAAAATCTTAACTCTTTGCCTTGTTTTATATAGCATTAGATCAAATTATATTAAAATATTTTCTCATTTCAAATTACTGGAAAGATGACAATTTTATAAGGCAAGTGAATTCTGCTCTCCATTTCCAAATACACTGAGGAACAAAAGAAGCTTTCAAAAATAGGGGGAGTAATAATGACAATGCTAAAAGGTATTTAAATCAAAGGAAAATAAATCCAAAACAAAACTCAAGGTCACCTTTCCAACTTCAGCTGAATGGCAAAACAATCTTAACTAAAATGTCTGAACATATCATTAGCCTTGCTCATCTGTGACATGTGGCTTAATTTGATACTAAGAAAGGGAATGTGTTGTTAATGATGCAGTAATGAATAGGTATGGTTTTATATATATATATATATATATATATAAATTAGAATTGATGTAGGCAACCTCTTGTATTTCAGTGTACTTTCTTTAACTACCATTGTAAGAATTTGCATAATCTTGAGTATACTCATGTAAACATCATCTGAAATGAATTTCCGGAAGCCAGTGTGGTGGTGGCGGGGGGAGATTTTGAGAATCATCCCTTGACTAATTTTCAACGGGAATTAAATTATTTAAAAAGCCAATGTTGTAGTAGTATTTTAAATCGTATTTCAGAGCATTTCCAATTGTTTACAGTTGCTTAACCATGATCCTTTATCTTGAGTTTTGCATTTATTTGCATTTTCAGAAAACTTCTGGTATTTTTCTGAATTGTTTGACTCTTCCAAAGGTTCACATCTATTTTATTGGGTTGGCCCAAAAGTTCATTCGGGTTTCACATAAGCACTTATGGACAAACCCGCACGGACTTTTTGGCCAACCCAACAGCTGTCTATGGCTTCATAACTAACCATGCTAAATTTAGTGGCTTAAAGCAACAGTAATTTATTTCTCGTGATTCTGTGGGTTGGAGAAGAGGAGGGGGAGACGTTGGCTAAGCGGCTCCTCTGCTCCCCCGTCACTCACGCAGCTGGCTGCCTTCATCTGGCCAGGGGGCTGAGCTTGAACTTCCAAGAAAGCTGCGACCACATGTCTGACTTCTCAACCACATATCTGACTTCTCAGTGCTCCTCTGTGGCCTCTGTCTCCCCGAGTTGTCTCTCACTGTTCCCCAACTAGTCGGACCTTCCACTCAGCGTGGCAGCTGGCTACTCAAAGGCAAAAGCAGCAAATTCTCTTAAAGGCTGGGCTGGAAACTGGCCCGCACCTCCTCCACTTTCTATTGGTCAAGGCAAGTCATGAGGCTAGTGCCCTTGAAAAGAGCGGGATAGACTCCCTTTGATGGAGAAGCAGCTTGCACGAGCAGGAAGAGGAGGGACCACTGGGAACCATCTCTGGCGACAACCTGCCTCCATAACATTGTGTATCGAAATGAAAACCTCTGGGGACAGTCCGCCAGATAATCCTATTCTCATAATACAAGGAAGAAAACTGACAGAAAGGTTAAATTGGCAAATTATTACAGTCAAAAGAGGCCATATTTCTTTATTTCTGGTCCAGACATTTTTCCTTTGAGTTTTTACTTGACTCATATTATTCCCAATATTTTAATATTATTTTAGATTTCTGAATGAGCAGTTTTCAAGTCTTCATTGGGTTGTCTAAATTAGTTATTAAAAAAAAGAAAAAGAAAAAAACACTGGCTAGAAACCTCCTTTCTACACTTGTGAGCAGCCATTCGTGTCTTTAGAATAATTTTGTAACTAATTTCAAAGGATGTGTGTGATTGTTTTTTTCTTGTGTGGTTGTTTGCCTCATTTTTACAGTTTAGCAGTGAGGATTGCATTTATTTATTCATTAAATGTTGATTGAACTCCTACAATGTGCCAAACACTGTGTCAGGCCCTGGGTATCCAAAGAGGAATAAGGAAAAGTCATGGCTCTCTAGGAATTTATAAGGTTACTTAAGTGAGTGAGTTAGACTTGTTTAGTCAGATTTATCTGGTGTACACCTCCATAAACCATTACTCAAAAACTTGATTTTTCTGGAATGTATAAAACAATTCAAAACAGGAATCATCCAGTAGTTAGCCTAACTGGACTGTGATTCTCAGGCTTTTGTGTTTTAAAGTAAATGCATATTTGTCTTTTTTCAAATACCATGAAAATGTGTTATCTGACACTTGAGTGAAACTGGCAAAGCCAGTTGGGTTATTGTGGAGAGGGTAAGAATATTGACAAGGATACATTTCACTGGGTCTTAGATTTTCGTATACTAATTATCCTGGGAAAAGAGAAGTAATCTTGGGAAAATCATATAATCATTTTTGGCATCAGTGTCTTCTTATTTGTTTAAGTGAAAAATTGGACTAGATTATTTTCTTATGCTATGAAAAACACCAGTTATATACATTAATTGTTCATCATTTTTTCCTTGTTCTCTTTCCTTAGTTTTCCCATACATGAAAAGTTTTCCCTCAATCTCCTTTTTAGAGTCTTTTAACTTCCTCCCTCCATTTTATTAACATGACTTTAGCCAGTTTCCTTTATATCCTTTGCAGATCTATTAAAAACAGTTCTGGCTCAGAAAAAAAAGTCACCAACTACTCAGAGGCTCACTATGGTTTCTATTTGTGCATGTCAGGATTGTCTAAGAGGGCAAACACTAGAAGACAGAAAAAGAATTGGTGCTGGGACACCTCTTTTCAGTGTATTATCTTTTTACGTGCTAGTCCTTGAGCTGATATTTTCCTTTTGAGTTGAAATCAGACATACGCATTCCTAGTTGATTCCCATAGCTTTCTCAATAACAGTAACTGGTTGCCAAATACTACTAAAATGTACTGCTGATATGCTAATAAGGTAAGTTTTGCAGTAAACATCTTGGGAATTGAGATTAACCATTATCACTAGGTTCTGTGATCTGAAGCATTATAATCTATTTACATTTATGAGTTGTCTTTTTTTTAATCAATTGATATGAGAGCAAATCAATACATTTCATTATAACTTGCAAGTAGTTCATTCAAGAGGCAATATACGCATAGTCGTTAATATAATCACTTCCTAAATCAGTGACTGGCATGTGTACTAATTTCATAAGAGAGAAATGTAGATTTGAAAAAGCCAATTAGGCATCACATTTTGTATAGATCAGTGCTCTGCAAAAGGACTTTCTGTGGTGACGAAAATGTTCTGTACTGTACTGTCAAGCACAGTCTAGCCACGTGTGGCTATTGAGAACCTGAAGTGTGGCCAGTTGCAGTGAGGAACTGAATTTTTTAGTGTGTTTAGTTTATCAGGAACTTACACTTCAATAGCCTCATATGGCTAGTGGCTACCATGTTAGACAGTACAGATCCAGAACACTTAAAAATATATTTAATTATAAGTGATGCAACACTTAAAATTGAAATATATGACCTACTCATTTTTCTCATTTTATTTGTACTAATTTTATGGAAAATTTAACTGATTTACATTTTTCTAAGTAAACATGGAGTGAAAATATAAATCCTCATGTTTAATACAATCAGTGCTGTTTGACTAACGTAGCTTATTGAGTGGGGAGAGTAGCCCTGTCCCATAATCTCTCCCACAAACCACTTCACTCCTGAGAACATGAAGCCTTAGCTAAAAATACAGTACGCATGCTGCAAATGTAGTTTTAATACAAATGTCCTTATATTCAGAGTAATAAGAAAGAACAAGGCCATGATAGATGTGCTGCTTGAGACTTAATCAAAGACTAAAAAAACAAAAACAACTTAGCCTCTATTTTGACTGTATTTTTTTAATCAAGAAGAATGATCTTGGGGTTGAAAAGTACTAAACAAACACTATTAAAAAGGAATTAGAATCCACATTAGGGAAAGGATTGTTGAAAAGCAGCTCCTTGCTCCCAAACCTGGCATGAACAAATTGTATACCTCTTACGTTGATAAAATTTGGAAACAAAGTTTGTGAACTGCCGTCTGGAATATTTTAGTAAATGTGGAGAGTGAAAATTTTGCCCAAAGACTTGTCCAAAGAGTGGCTCTGGAGATCCCCATTTAAAGAGGAAGTCGGGGGAAGGGGAAGAGGAGATATACAGAAAAGTAGGTGAGTTCTCGAAGCTATAGTATTGTGACTAGAACAAATAATTAAAGGGATGATTTATGAGCTCTTATAAAGGGAAGCAATGCTCACTGGAAGCAGCCATGAGTTCACAGAGAAAAACTCTGGTCCAACTCACTGTATTGTATTTTTTGATAGAGAAAAAGAAAAATGTGGTAGATGCCTTATATGTAAAGCTGTTGACAGGGTTTCCTCATGATAGCCTGATAAGATAGAGAAATAGGGAGAAGATGATAATGCTGTTGGATGGATCATAATTAGTTGAACAACCAATCCCAAAGAGTACTGATTAGCTGAAGGGTGGGCTCTATTTGCACAATAAAGAATTCTGGTTTTTCCCTTGTTTTGTTTTTTTTTTTTCCTTTTCACCATTTTTATCAGTGGCATTGATTATTGATGAACAACCTCTTTTGCATATAAGCCAATTCAAGAAGAATAAAAATATTCATGGGCTAAAATACAAGTGGAAACTTCTCCCCTTACACCCACAAACATATACGCAATATATACATCTCTCTTTTTTCCATTGTTTTTCCCTTTGAACTGAATTGATCTCCTTTGAAATTCCAGTGGTTTTCTGCTCATTTCTGCATTCACATGATCTCAGTATGGCTTTCACAGTCTTGATTATGTATGACCTTTCAACCAAAATGCTTACTTCTAATTGAAATGTCTTTCAGTAAATCCATAAGCATACTTCCCAGAAATAACTCCTGTTAATACTTTTGGATATAACTTTTTCTACAAAGTTGGCATCCTAATGCATATATTTTCTTACAGATTATAATTTTTTTAATTGATGTGTTATTAACACACATTAAAGCTTACCCTTTTTACTGTGCAGGCCTGTGAATTCTGACAAATGTGTGCCAACCTGTAGCCACCACCACAATTACAAACTCTTCACTCAAGTTATAGAACAGTGCTGTCACCCTCCAGAATTTCCTTGTGCCACTTTTTAGTCAGCCCTCTCCAGCCCCTGCTCTATGTTATTTAAAAATATGTTTGTTTTCTTCTAGTTTTTTGTCATGAGTGTTAGGTCTCCTATGCCACTTTTTTTCAGTAATCATTTTCCATGCCTAGGCCCTGCCGCAATTATACAAGACTTAAATTTTCTTATTTTCTATATGCCCCAAATTTCAATCATTAAATTATATTATTTTTTTTAAAAAAACCGACCCCTCTCCTATCTATACTGTCTTAAAAGATGTGGAGGCTGTAGTTGATTTAGTTAAGTTATCAATATCACATGGCCGGGAGGACAATCTAATTTGTTTTATATCAAGGATAGTAGAGGCACGATTACCATTCTAACCTTTGCTCTCTAGATTGGCATTTCATGCCTAATTAACAGATTTTAAGAGGGATTTAGACAAATTGGAAGGCATTCATAAAATAGTGACTAGTATGCAAAGGAACCTATCAGAGGGATTAGCCTATTTTATTTGATTTTAAGGGATAGAATGAGTAGTAATAAGGTCTAAGCCTCAAAGAGAGTTGAGCTCACTTTAAGGGAGAGTGTTTTAGCAGAGCATTCCAAAGAGTGAGTAGACCGCCTCTTATAGTAGTGAGGTCTCTGTCACTTTTGGTGTTCCATCAAACCTTGAATATCTGATTAACGGAGATGCTTGTGGAGCAGTTTCAAATGGCACAGAGAGGGCTAGACTATCTAACCAGAGAGATCTTTACAATCTTAGGTTCACATTTTCTATAGCAAAGTCTTGAAGATGATTAGTACATTTGCAGGGAGGAGGTGTTGTCAGCTGAGTTGCCTAGCTTCATCTTACCCTCTTGTCTTCCCTTGTTCTTCACGGCTGAGCCCTTTAATGGCTCCTGATCTAATGGCAGTATTGGAAGAAGAGAGCACTTTGGTTTTTCTAGTAGTCACTACCTTTTCCCCCATCCATTGTGGCCCACTGCCAAGCCTGAGAAAGACCCATCCCTGATAGGCTGACCCAGGAAGCATTAGCTTTTAGACTCTAATCATACCCAAATCATATTTATTGCAACCCTCATCTGGACTGGGACTTAAATTTCTTGTGTAAACCACTGTCTTCCTTCCTAGATCTCAGCTCACCAGTGGTTACCAAAACTAAATTCCTCACATGTGCCCAGTTTATGTAACTAGAACTCTACTATAGACCTATTTGCCAAGTTATCCTGGAAGTTTGTCTACCCAGCAAACTCTTGGGCCTTGGCTTCCTCTTGTCTCTTGTTCTCATGAATCTCTACCTCTGAGACTTCAGTCTGCAGGAATGCAGTCAGATGAGTAGCTTCAAGCAGCTATGGTCCAGCAGCATTCTAAGAGCGAAATCCCTCTTTGCTTAGAAGTCTGTGGTATCAACAGCTGCCCAGATTTCTGTTGCTATGCCTACATGTTTGCCAAGACCTCACACCACCTCAGCTTGGTTCTTCAGACTTTGCCTGAACTGTTATTAGAGATTCTTATATATCTTTGAAGTCTGGAATTTTGCTCCCCAGTTAAAAACTTATATATACCATTATACCCTAGAGCTTCTCTGATGCTGGTCTTGATTTAGTAGATGGCTTTAGTCCTGGGCCCTGCCTTGGGTTTGTAAACTTCAGGTATCCCTGAAAAATTATAAGATGTTGAAACTCCTGCAAAACTCTAGTCAGAGTCTTACTTCTTTCCATATTATAGGGATAGTTGCCAGATAATGAGTTACTATGGATTTCAGACATAATTCGACAAAATCGATATAGTTGACATGCATTGCACTAAGACTCAAGCTTAAGATTTTCTTTTTGCTTTCTCCAAATTTGAAACATCACAAACAGCTCACTATTTTCTAAATAGGGCAAGGACACTTTCTAAATTGAAATTGTGATTTAACACCTGTGTGCTAAGCTCTGCACTGCATGAAATTTGAGATTGTTATTGCTAATGTTCAAAGCACAGAAAGTCTGAGTGGTGACTGTCTGGGATCAGCAAGTAGGCTCACCACAGTCAGTTCTTGGAGTTGAATTATTTGAAATTGGCAGGTGGTTTCTCTTTTTCCATAGATTTCATTCCCCTTTTCTTGACAGTGCATGTGTTTGGTGACCTCCACTGTTTATTTAGCTTCTGCATACATTCCTTTGGATTTGTTTTATGTGTGGTTTTTTGGTTGCTTATGTTTCTTGTTATGCTTGGCTACTTCTAGAAGGAGTAGTGGTGGTGGTCTGCTTTGGGTCAGCAGTCAAAACAAATGTGATACTCATTTTGAATATCTGGCTTTGAGTTTCCATATAAAAATATAAGCACCATTTACATAAGTATATTGCTTGAATTGAATTTATTTTTTATTCCCCACTTGCCCCTAAAGAAGTGCCAACAAACTGCAGAATTGCTTAAGAGTGAGCATAAGAAGGAAAGAAAAGTGAAGAATGGGGATAAACCGCAAACTGAATAATCAAACCTGAAATAAAGGGAACAAAGTCCACACATGGCTTACTTTCCACATATAACTTGGAGGTATCTCAACTGAAAAGGGTTAAAGCTCTCACGTATACCTCCCTACTCCCCACCACCTTCCTTGTTCTTGTTTAGTTGCTGTGTTGTTACAAGTGGGTAATCATGTTCCATTTACCCCTCAATAGCACAATAGTATGAGGAGGATGGGAATAAGAAAATAAAGAAATAAAATTAGAAGAATCGAAAGGAATTTGTGAACAAGAGATATTTGCTTATTATTAACATTGTCATTTTTTAAAAGCATTAACAGTAAGGTATTAGAAAGCATTCACTTTTGGAGCAGATCTGTTTTGGAGGGCCCTCCTTGGATCGCTTCACTCTCTGCTTTCAGAACACTTGCATCTCCCAATATTCTTCATATACCTCTGGCTGTTTGTTTTCTGTCTCCTTTAGTGGCTCTTCTTTTTCTGCCAATCCATTAAATGCTGATCCTCTCCCAAGGCACTGTCCTCAGTCTACTGCTTTTCTTTGGTCATTGACACAGGTGATTTCATCCACTGTCAAGGTTTCAGCCACCATGTTACAGTCACCAGTACTCTTCTATTTTGAAGCTATGACCTCTCTCCAAAGCTTCATTCTCATTTAATTATTGCTATTGTGGGGGCATCTTCCCTTAATGGTAGTAGGTATTCTAAATGGACCACTTACAAAATTGAACATTTTATCCTTCGCCTAAGTTGTTTCTCTTCTAAAATCTTCTAAGTTCTAGAAGGCTGGGAGTCATCTTTGATTATGCAGTTTCTTTTTTTTTTTTTTTTTTTGCGCTACGCGGGCCTCTCACTGTTGTGGCCTCTCCTGTTGTGGAGCACAGGCTCCAGACGCGCAGACTCAGCGGCCATGGCTCACGGGCCCAGCCACTCCGTGGCATGTGGGATCTTCCCGGACCGGGACACGAACCCGTGTCCCCTGCATCGGCAGGTGGTCTCCCAACCACTGCCCTATGCAGTTTCTTTAATGATTGTCCATAACTATACAATCCAGTACCAAATTCTGGCATATTCTAGTGTCACCACTCCACTAGTTTGAACGTTCATGTCTCACCTGGACAATGGCAATGCTTTCATAACTGGTCCTGCTGCTTCTGTTTTGGGTCTTCATAAACGTGTGTGTATATATATGTGTGTGTGTGTGTGTGTGTGTGTGTGTGTGTGACCACAGTTGTGGTCATATCACTTCCTTGCTTAAGAAAACCTTCAATTGTTTACTGCTACGTTCAGGATAAAACCCGGCTATTTAACACGACATCCCATATTGCTTTAATGCCCAGTTATTCACCAGCCTAATGTCTTCACACTCCCTGATGTGGAACTTCATCTCCCAAAATCCTGTTTATAGTTCCTTACACTACATACTGATCATTGCCACAGAATCTGCCTTTGTTCATTCCATCACCCACTTGGAAAAACATTACCTCTCCTCATTCTATTTAAATTTCCAGCATTCTCTCTTTCAGAAACAATCCCAAGCAGTTCTTCCCAACCAAGTTAGGTGTCTTTCCTCCCTGTTCTTACAAAAATACTGTATATGCATGTTACACTGTATTAAAATTATCTTTTTATATGTCTTTCCCCCTCAAACTCTTGTGAGCTTTTTGAGGACACTGGGTTATTCTTCTTTCAGTTCTCATCAGTTAACACAGAATCCAAGATGTAAAACAAGCTCAGTAAATATTTCACTTACTTGATGAAAGAGTGTAGCAAGTGAAGTCTAAATCCTTGGAAGATTTTGTGTTTGGATTTTGCACATACGAGATTTTAATAAAGCTCTTCTCTATCCCCAGTGTTCACTTGGCCTCTCTTAGACACCTAAAATGACTGTTTCTCTTTACATCTTTTCTCTTTTGCGCTGTCATGCCCTGTGACCTGCTTCCGTTCCACTCTGCCTCTTGGGTTGCCGGACCACAAATTCAAATGTCCTGAGTGTAAGGCTTAGAGAATCAGAGCTGTCTCTTGTGTCTTCCTTCTTCCATTGTTGCCTTTATAAATGGAAATATATATGTATTTTGAAGCTATAAGCCAAGTTTTCAAAAGGAAGAAAGGTCACTATGACAGAATATACTATGTCATATGCAGCATTCCACCAGAATATATTAGATTAAAAGAGAAAAGCTGACCAGCTGAAAAACAAGAAAGGAGAAACTTTCTTTTCTGATTCAGTGCTTTCTGGACTTTCTAAGCAGCTCACCCTTATTCTTAATTCTGTGGTCACCTCAAAGCTCACTGCCAGGGCTTCCCTGGTGGCGCAGTGGTTGAGAGTCCGCCTGCCGATGCAGGGGACGCGGGTTCGTGCCCCGGTCCGGGAAGATCCCGCATGCCGCGGAGCGGCTGGACCCGTGAGCCGTGGCCGCTGAGCCTGCACATCCGGAGCCTGTGCTCCACAGCCGGAGAGGCCACAACAGTGAGAGGCCCGTGTACTGCAAAAAAAAAAAAAAAAAAAACGCTCACTGCCGGTGACCTTCACAAAGTGCTAAGTTTCTAGAAAGATATTTAAAAACCAAAGTAAAAAGTTTATATTTTAATTGAGATGCATGGAAATGTAGGAAACATCCATGACTGGAAAGTTTCAGCTCTGTCTTTATCATAAGAGGTCAATCTCAACTTAATTTTATAAATTGGCATGTTGATGAAATGGTGATAAAAAGGAAGCAGGTGTTTTGTTCTTTAGGATGCAATAACAATTTCAAAAGTGTGCAAATGGAATCACTACAACTCTTCCTCCCTCCTTCCCTCTCTCTCTCTCTCTCTCCCTCTCTCTCTTCTTTCTTTCTGCCATGATATGTTGAAGGAAAATATTTCAGATCTCTAATAATTTTATGAAACATAGAGTATTAAAATAATGAAATGAAAGTAATTATGATGTGAAAGATATTATGGCCATTAGTTATCTTTGATGTGTTGGGTTACTAAAACATGAAGCTGTTAAAACTTTTTCTGTTTGGAAAACATAAAGTTTTGCTGTCCTTATCACATCACAGTTATAACAGTTGCACATTATTCTTTATTAGGGAGTATGAATTTACTATAGATAATTCTTAGCTTTGAGGAGTTTACAGTTAAAATGTAGAGAATTTCTACACAGTATTGAAGATAGGACCATTTCATGAACTGCCTTGCAAATGAAATAAATTTTCAATAACTTTTTTAAATGTTAGAAACAAACACCAAATTCTCTGGTGAGAATTTGGCTCCCTGCATGGCTAGTGTCCCTAATCTCACTCTGCTCTCCCCATTGCTCTCTTTTTTTTTTTAAATTGTATTGCGGTATAGTAGTTGATTTACACTGTTGTGTTAATTTCTTCTGTACAGCAAAGTGACTCAATTATATATATATATATATATATATATATATTCTTTTTCATATTCTTTTCCATTATGGTTTGCCACAGGATATTGAAGTACTCAGTATACTGAACATAGTTCACTGTGCTATACAATTGGACCTTGTTGTTTATCCATCCAATATATAATAGTTTGCCTCTGCTAATCCTAAATTCCCATGCTCTCTTAGTTCCAGCTTACCTCACAGTTTCGTTCTTTACCATTCCTTGATATTTTGGCTGTGTTGGGTCTTCATTGCTGTATGCGGGCTTTCTCTAGTTGCAGCGAGCAGGCGTTACTCTTCGTTGTGGTGCCCAGGCTTCTCACTGCGGTGGCCTCTCTTGTTGCAGAGCTTCTCATTGCGGTGGCCTCTCTTGTTGCTCTAGGCACCCGGGCTTAAGTAGTTGTGGCACGCGGGCTCTAGAGCGTGGGCTCAGTAGTTGTGGCGCGCGGGCTCTAGAGCGTGGGCTCAGTAGTTGTGGCACGCGGGCTCTAGAGCGTGGGCTCAGTAGTTGTGGCACGCGGGCTCTAGAGCGTGGGCTCAGTAGTTGTGGCGCGCGGGCTCTAGAGCGCGGGCTCAGTAGTTGTGATGCATGCGCTCTAGAGCGCAGGCTCAGTAGTTGTGGCGCGCGGGCTCTAGAGCGCAGGCTCAGTAGTTGTGGCGTGCAGGCTCAGTAGTTGTAGCACGCAGGCTCAGTAGTTGTGGTGTGCGGGCTCTAGAGCACGGGCTCAGTCTTGTACCATTCTTTCCTATACAAGCTCTTCCTTCTGCTTAGAGTGTTTTCTTCCTGACTCCCACAGCCTCCCTCCCAAATAAACATAAACGCGTATCAGACTAATTCCTATCCATCTTTCAGATTTTAACTTAAAGCTTCCTTTCTTCAGGGAGCTTTCCTGAATACTGAAAACCAAATGAAACCCCTTGGTAAAGATCATTCATGGCACTTATCACTGGATTTTATTATGCATTATTTATGTGGTTATTTGATTAACACCTGTCTTTGAGGTCAGAGCCTATTTTGTTTGTTCATTGTATTCCCAAACCTGGCTCAGTTCTTGGCATATAGTAGAAGTTGGGTCTCTACTTATTGGATGAATAGATGGATGAATGGATGAATATCTGTTTGGTTTTCGTACTGCTGCCAGAGGTTTCTCATTATTAGATCAGTCTGGTTACGGCACTTTGCTTCTCATGCCTTCCTATGGCTTTATATAGCCTACTGAATATTTTTTTCATGGTACATAAGACATTTTATCATCTTTCCCCAATGTATAAATCCAGTCAGACTCCAAGTTCATCCTACCTACTATCCGCCTTCTACCCATTTTTGTCCCTCCCTTGGTAGAAGCAGTTGATTTTCTCTGCTGTGTTCTTGTTTTCCTTAAATTGGACCAAATGTTACTCTCCTATATCTTTTGCGTGCTCCTCTGTTTCCCTGGGATGTCTTCCATTTCCTGTCTTTAATGATCAAAGTCCAGTTTTTTCTCCAAGATTGAGCTTAAATATTATTTATTCCTTGATGCTTTCCGTTGACCTGTGTCAACCCTGTCCACGTGAACCTCTCACTCTTCTGCATTCCTATGTTTGTACTTGTTAAAGCCCTTTCTTCTCTTCTGCCTTGCCTGTCTGCTCCAATACATTTCTTAACTCCGATGAGTATCTTAAAGTCAGGGGTAATTTCTCATGCAGCAATGTATTTCCCCACAATGTATTTCTAGTACAGTATCTAATATGGCATTTTAGACAATAAAAATCAATAAATAATTGAAAATTATGATTCTCGTTCAGCATGAAAAAAACTGACTTAGCGATTGACTATCTTCACTTGATTTGTATTCAGAGAACAGTGCATTTCTGTCTCTTTTCTGTCCCCAATCAGTCCTGCATTGATCTGTCCTCAGCCTACCTTTCAGGTCTCATTTCCCACCACAACATCGTACTCTGCTTAAGCTAATCAAACTGATACATACCTTTATATTTCTCTGTCGTTGTTCATCTAGTTTCCAAGTCCAGAATACCCTTTCTTATGCTTGCACCTTTCTATTTATCAAAAATCTCACTCATCTGTATTTCCATATCCTTGTCAGTGTTACACTCCTCATGAAAAATTTCTTGATTGCTCCTTTCCATTTCCCATTAACATTTATTACTACCTCTGTTGTGGTCCTACAGCAATCGCTTGCTCAGATCCTTAGGACTTATTTTATTCTGACTTGGAGACTAGTTTATTGTCTGCCAAAGCCATGTGCTGCTCTAGTGGTGAACAGATTTACTTATGTGTGCACTACCCAGTGACTACCCTAGGGTTTGGGATATGATTTGCTGAAAGAGTTAATGAGTAGCCAGGCTTACTAAGACCTGCAGTCTCGGCTTCTTAATAACATGGAGTGTTAAGACAGATGAAGCCCCTTGAACTGACAGTGTTGAAAAAAATTAAAAGAACCTGAGAAAAGTTGTCAGTATATCTAATTAACATAGTAAATAACTTCATATTTCATAGAAGTGAAATTTGTGAAAGTATTAATCTTTACTGGCGTGTTTTACAAGCTCTTTAAAATGGGAGTTTGAGGGCTTCCCTGGTGGCGCAGTGGTTGGGAGTCCTCCTGCTGATGCAGGGGACACGGGTTCGTGCCCCGGTCCGGGAAGATCACACATGCCGTGGAGCGGCTGGGCCCGTGAGCCATGGCCACTGAGCCTGCATGTCCGGAGCCTGTGCTCCGCAACGGGAGAGGCCACAACAGTGAGAGGCCCGCATACTGCAAAAAAAAAAAAAAAAAAAGGGAGTTTGAAATGGTACTACTGTGCCATTCATAGATTAATACATGGACTTTAAATTTTACTTCTTATCAAATTTTATTTAGATAAGTTTTTCTTTTTTCTAATTCTCTAGGCTCTAATGCTGTCTCCTAAATTGCAAATGTTTCTGCGTGACCAATGAAAATGTGTGTGTGTGTGTGCGTGCGTGTGCGTGTGCGTGTGTATAGAGGGAAAGATGTCATGTAAGCCTCCACAGGGTTTCTCAACACTTGGTAATAGAGCAGTAGAAGAAAATTGAGAGGTAAACAAACAAACAAACAAAAAGTCCTATTACTCTCTACACCAGCCATTATGCTAGGTGCTTTTATGTTTATACTATATTTAATCTTCATATCAATCCCAGGAAACCTAAGCTTGGATTGATTAAGACACTAAGTCCCTTAAGTTTTATTAACAGCTAGTGAATGTAGGGCAGGGATTCAAACCTCGTCTATCTGATATAGAATTTGAAAAGATTTCTACCTAGGTTCTGACTTGATAGATACTGTTTTGCAAAAATAAATATCCAAGTCAAGCCTTAGATTCAGTAGCTTAAACATAGCCCCCCATTACTTGATATAAGCACAGAAGAGAGATTCATTCTCAAAACCTTGTTGCCAAAACAGAGGTAAGGAAGGAGGCGGATGTGAAAGTCTGAGGAGGTGGCCCTGGACGGAGCTACAGAGGCCACAGTGAGAAGAAATCGTGGGCAGTCTGTTTAGTAAGAGCTGTCTCATTCGAATATTATGTGACAGTAGTGTAACTATGAAATACTCAAAAACTAGTTTGGGGTTTAGTTAAACTTGAATTCTTTTAGAATGCAAGTTAGGCCCACAACCTTAAAAAACTTCTTGTAGAGAAATGCCTCTTATCTGTACCCAAAATGAATGCAGACAGTTTTATCACCCTCCCCTTCCAAACCATTTGCCAAAAAGGGAGCCCTCCCTTGCATACATTGAAACGACTCCAAACCACAAGAGCTACCACCACAGTAGCATCTGGGATTAATGCAATAGATGTCGCCAAGTCTTTCTCCTCACGGTTCCGACACCATCTCAGCCAGAACTGTAGGTCTAAGTCAAAAATACCTCCCCAGAGCCAACAATTTTACTTCAGCTTTAAGTTTAAAAGAGTAATTGTGCATGCTTAAACCATACTTAATAGCATTTCCCCAAACACCAAAGTTATCAAAAAAATTAGACTCTTGGTTATCTTTTACTTGAAGCCACATCCATAGCCCTGTCTGCATCATTGCCAGGCCTGCAGAGTTCTGCTTGAGAAGCCATAGTTGCTTTACATTTTCACCACCCTTTTTAAAAGTAAACTTCTCTCCTTGCCTTAAAAACATAGGGTAGATGTAAACTTCATCTTTCTGATTTGCATAGTGAGTTAACTAGCTATGTGGCACCTAATACAGTGTATTCTGTCCATGTGATGAATTCCGTATCAGAACAGCAAAGTAGCAAATACATTTAAATAAAGTCCAAGAAATATGACAGAGCCTTTCAGAATTACTTATCAAATGCTCCAATCTACACTGCTTTTGACTATTCTCTTACTTCAGCTAATTACACTGGCGTGTGTGGCTAATACAGATGTTCATCAAAGGCTACACATATCAACAAAGTGAATCCAAAAACTTTCTATGGCTTAATATTAGACCCATATAAATTCTCTCTATGCGGAGCATAACAAGCGGCCTATCTCTCACAGAGCTATTCTTCTCATTGTAAACTAGTTATAGCTAAACTCAGACTCTGATTTATTTTTATTGATTTTAAATAAACTAAAGCTTACACTTTCAACCCAATTGAAAATCCTAGAAAATAGCAGATGATCAGTAACAGTATATAAAATTTAAAGGTTGTTGGTTAGAGAATTTTTACTAAAGGATTTGCTATAAACCACTATAGACCTCACTGCTGACAAACCTTTACAATTAAATTTTCAGATGGTTTTCTAGTCTGTGCACTTATTCAACAACCAGCATTCTCTCTGCTATTTATACCTACTTTTTCCAGAGAAAGTTGTTGCTTGAGCTTCCTCATCCATCAATCTCATATACTCTGATATTTCTTCCCAACTGGCATCTCTTGGTCTGCTGTAGTCCTCTGTTTTGCACGCTAGTATGTTTGAATTCTTTTATGGGCATATGGATAAGTTATTGGTGAAGTGACTTGGTTTCTTATTCAAGAGAGAATTATGACAGGCTTGAAAGTATAACTTTTTAAAATCAGCAGGGATATAGGAAATGAGTCCTGCTTGGTACTAGCTAAACAAAATGAGCCTGGAAGCTAAGTTTTACTACTGTAGACCTAATTAAGGCAAGACTGTCAGGCCTTGTTAAACATGCATCCATCCATCCTCCATCCATTTATTCATTCACTTCTCCTTGTGTCAAATATTTATAGAAATCAGTTTTCAAATTATGTATGATATTTCATATATTTATTTTTAAAACAATGATCTATATTTTAAGATACATTTACAGGACACCCACAATTCCATTACCAAATATCAGATATTTTAATATTTACAAGTGTTTCTGTTATTTGTCCATATATATGTGTACATGTTGCAGTTCAAAAGTTACAAACAATTTTACATTCTTCAGAATTACATTTTAACGCAATCCTCCATATGCTTTGAACAGTTTTTGACTTATCACAATGTCAGGTTTGGGGATCAAGTTTTAAGTCATCTTTCATTTGGAAACATTCAAGCCTGCATAAAAGTAAAATAATGGAAGTTCTGTGTATATATATTATGTTCTGCCCCTTTCTGTGGATCTATGATAGCTAGTAAAGAGGTAGAATGCATCTTATGGTGGGTCCCTCAGAACATAACCATAAGAGAATGTAAATGAAGTAGACGTCCTTTTGCATTACTCCAGGGAGTTGGAAGAGCGATATCTGTCTTGGTTTCTTAAACCTAAGATATTTTAAGAATATTTGAAAGTAATTTAGAGATAAATAAGACTGCTTAAAATAGTAAGAACACTTTCTTGTTAATATTTAAAAATATCATTTTTGCTATTTGAATAATTTTCAGAAGAAGAGATTTGAGGGAATAAGATCTTAAATTTTCATTCAAAATTCAGATTAGAAGCATCTGTTCTAAAGGAACTTAAAGATTTCTTGTTAAATCCTCTTAATTTTTAAATGAGAAAACTGAAGCCTGGAGAATTTCAAAGATGTGGCTCAAACATATATCTTCATTGTGATTGAAATTATAAAAAGAAAAATTGAATCACAAGACTTCTTGACAGTTTAATAATAGATTGTAGCTCGTTGCTAGTATTGTCCAAGGATTTGGGGGGAAATCAGTTATTTTTTGTCTCTTTTTCAACATATATCAGAGTCTTGTTCAACATTTAACATTTCTTATTCCTCATAATGAAGAGCTATAGATTTTTCTTTAGTTATTTTCCTAGTACTTCAAAACAAGTACATTTCTAAGAGACTTGAACTGTACCTTATCATAGACTATGGAAAGATACATTGCTATGAGGCACCTCCTAGTAGGAAAAACACTAAACATTCAGAAATAATGTCAGAAAAATATTTATGGGATTAAAAATAATAAATATGCTAAGGCAGGCATAAACACATAGCAGGGGGGGAAAGAAAGCTGAATCTGTTTAACTTAGTTAAGAGAGAAGATAATCTACCAGTCATTTTGTGAAAGACACTAGCACAAAGTACTAAAAATCTTCTGGGCCTCATCAGGAAGAGTTCTAGAGGGAAACAGGTATCCTGAGCTCTAAACCACAGTACAATTATAGCTAGACATTTATGAGGTATTACAGTTGGCAGACCTCAAGAAGGAAATATATATAGTAAAACATTTTTTAAAATGAATAACATCTAAGAAAAATAGCTAAAGTTATTAAGATGTTGGAGAAACTTTTAGAAGGAAGGAGACTGAGTAAGGATACGTTAACATAGTGCATCATAGTGAAGCATATGGGTATGTTGATTGGGGATTTCGCCAAATTCCATACCACCGCAACCTTTGGGGGTCCCTTGGGTCTCTCTTAGGGCCAAAAATAAAAGTAATTATTACTCATTAGCAGGTAATACAATTAAGAAACTTATTCAGGGTTCTGGCCCAACTTAAGAATATGTTCAAAAGGAATTTAAATAAATTTGTGAATGAGGGATGAATAATTAATTACTATGGTCACATAGAAATGCTGACATTATTGAAAACCAAAGGACTGGGTCTGGCTTATCTCCTTTTCTCTTCCTGAGAAAGGGGAAACTGAACTCAGTTCGCCGATAGATCAGACTCTGTACCGCATTTGAGGAACCTCCTGCTCATTCGTCTTCGTTCTCCTGTAGGGTGACTCCTTGCACTGAGACCCCATCCAGCAGACTTGGTCTACGTGTGACCAAAAGGAGTAAAAATGTAGATAGCAGTGACAGCTCTGGATCCATCTCTCTTTATATGCCTTTCTGTGATCTTCCCATCTCCTTTTTTTTCATAAATGAATGCACATATCACTACTCTCAGCAGGATATGTTGATGATTTGGCTGTGTTCCCCCCACCCTCCATTTACACAACTAAGTTATATTTTGTAAAAAGTTGTGCTTCAGTAGCACATCATATCGTAATAGAGGATTAATATATCTATATCCTCAAGTCGGTATTTAGAAATTTTTGTATGCAAAATTTGATGCAAAAGAGCTTTTTTTTTTTTCCTCAATAAGCAAGCAAACCAAGTCCCTAAAATAGTGGTTAGCAATGTTCTGCTGTTTTCTATGACATGGTGACCAATTTAAAAATGTATTTTCATAAATACTAAGGCTTTATTTTATTTTTAAGTAAAACAGAACCAGAAAGTGGACACTAATTTATTTTTTTTCTTTTGTAAACATATACTTGTTCCTTCCCTACACAACTTTCCAGTCGTAGTCTTCCTCCCACCGCAACAGTGGGTTTAATCTCTTTAAGAATGTAATCGGATTTTGTGAAAGTAGACTTTGTGTAAAAGTAGGCTGTAAAGATCTGAGTCTTGGACATTATTGTAAACAATACTTAAAAAGGATCCTCGTGGTCTGCAATTAACGGTGTATACCAATAGGTTTTCTCAGAAAAATCTCAGAGAAAACATAAGGTTTTCACAGCTGAAAATTAAGCTTTTTTTTCTTTTCCCCCAATGGAGGAGTCATAGCTAGTAGATATTCCTGTACATGGAAGCACAATTTTGGAAATATGAGTAGAGAAACAAAAAGAAAGATGAAATTCTAAATTCTATTTTCTACACACTGAGATATGATGAACAGTAAATTAATTGAAAAATCTTAGATGAAAGACCACATAATTAAGATTTTTTTAAGACTTATGATTTAGCCAGAAACAAATCTATATAAGTAATTTTTTCTTGGAATATCTGAAATAAAATTTTTACACAACTGTCCTATAGGTAACCATAGTAATTCACTAATTATTAAATAATGAGTTGCCTAATAGTTTGACATTTGTTCACATTAGAGCCTCTAACTGATTAATGGCATTGTGCTTATTTTTCAACCATGGTATCCTGATCATTCTGAATATTATTAAGTTCTCTCATTTACCCTCAATTATTTCATATTCAGATTGGAACGAAATCCACTTCTTTCTATAGTATTTGCCATAGGAATAGTTTCCTTTCTTAAACTTTGGGCTTAAGTGAGCAGTAAATAGTAAAGACACAATTGAGCGAAGCTTGGTCACGTTAACACCAAGTTGCATGTTTTCCTTAAACTTGAATTCAAGAGAGCTGCAAAAGATTGGTAGCCAAAAAAGGGTTTGTTTCTGTAATTATTACCATTGTCTGCCTCAAAGTAATGAACAGCCATTCTAACTCCTGACAAGGCTGACTGTTTTCTTTCTTTTCCGCATTCTACTCCTTTTCATCATTATTATCATCACCTTAGGACATTTATTGACTTTTTACTTTATTCCAGGCAGTATTCTAAGTATTTTTCATGTATTATCTCATTTAATCCTCACGATAACTCTAGAGGTTAAGTGTAGGTACATTTCGTAATTTGTAGATGAGAAAATTAGCACGGTGAGTGATTAGGTAATCTTCCTAAGTGGTGGGAAAATACCACATTCTAAGTGATAAAACAAAGATTCAAATCTAGGCATTTTGACCTCAAAACCTGCATTTTTAATTATTATGTCCTTTGTCTCCCATATATTTGCTGCATATCTACCTACGTATATACATTTATTTTCTAAGGTGGCTTTTAGGTCAAAATATTTGTAGTATACATTATATGTATATATATGTGTATATGTATAAATAAATATATGTATATGTATATATACTCTTTGGCATTCCTTGGAAACATGTTGATTATGATGATCTTTTTGATGTCAAGGGTCATAGGCCCACCAGTGAGAAATTGCTCCAAAGAGGTAACAGTGATCTTTAGAGAATCATTGTAGCCATTAGTCAGTCTCCAAGTATTGAGTGGGCCAAAAGGTTCATTCGGTTTTTTTTTCCGTAAGATGGCTCTAGTAGCATTTAGTTATCTTTAACTTCATTCAGAACAATTTTGTTAGATTGTATGTGACAGCTGTCATATCAGCATATATTTTTAAAAAAGACTTATCAAAATTGGTGAATTTTTGTATAGCTATTTTAATATTGAAGATGGAAGAAAAAAGCAATATTTTTGGCATATTATGCTTTATTATTTCAAGAAAGGTAAAAACGCAACTGAAATGTACAAAAAGATTTGTGCAGTGTATGGAGAAGGTGCTATGACTGATCAAACGTGTCAAAAGTGGTTTGCGAAGTTTCGTGCTGGAGATTTCTCGCTGGACAATGCTCCACGGTCGGGTAGAACAGTTGAAGTTGACAGTGATCAAATCGAAATAATAATTGAGAACAATCAATGTTATACTACGCAGGAGATAGCTGACATACTCAAAATATCCAAATCAAGCGTTGAAAATCATTTGCACCAGCTTGGTTATGTTCATCACTTTGATGTTTGGGTTCCACATAAGTTAAGTGAAAAAAACCTTCTTGACCGTATTTCCTTATGGGATTCTCTACTGAAACATAATGAAAACATTCTGTTTTTAAAACAAATTGTGACGGGCGATGAAAAGTGGATACCGTACATCAATGTGGAACCGATGAGATCGTGGGGCAGGCAAAATGAACCACCACCAGCCACACCAGAGGCCAGTCTTCATCCAAAGAAGGTGATGTTGTGTATATGGTGGGATTGGAAGAGAGTCCTCTATTATGAGCTCCTTCTGGAAAACCAAACGATTAATTCCAACAAGTACTGCTCCCAGTTAGACCAACTGAAAGTGGCACTCGACAAAAAGCGTCCGTAATTAGTCAACAGAAAACGCATAATCTTCCATCAGGATAGCGCAAGACCGCATGTTTCTTTGATGAGCAGGCAAAACCTGTTACAGCTGGGCTGGGAAGTTCTGATTCATCCGCCGTATTCACCAGACATTGCACGTTCGGATTTCCATTTATTTTGGTCTTAACAAAATTCTCTTAATGGAAAAAAATTCAATTCCCTGGAAGGCTGTAAAAGGCACCTGGAACAGTTCCTTGCTCAAAAAAATAAGTTTTGGGAAATGGAATTATGAAATTGCCTGGAAAATGGCAGAAGGTAGTGGAACAAAAAGGTGAATACATTGTTCAATAAAGTTCTTGGTGAAAATGAAAAATGTGTCTTTTATTTTTACTTAAAAAACCGAAGGAACTTTTTAGCCCACCCAACAAATACTAAGATGTGATTAAAAACAAAACAAAACAAAAAGAACCCGTTAACTCTTAGTATTCTCTCACTCTGGATAATGATTGTGGTTGAAAATTAATTCAACTTGATAGTAAGAAGAGCTAAAACTTCTGCAAAAGCATTTCATGTCCCGTGGATGAATTATTTATTGTCAGAAACAACCTTTTATTCATAATGTAATTTTCTTTCCAACTCTGAGGATATGTTGATATAGATTATTTTAATTCAATGACAAGTTTGAAATAGGACACTAACCTTAGTTATTGCACAGAAATAAAATTACAACCACCACCTTTCATTTGGAGTTTTATAAATAAACTCTCCACCACCTACCCTTCTCCCACTTACATACAGTTTAAATGATCGGTACACATTTAAAAAATTAATTTTAGAAACAATTGCAGAGACGTAATTTAGCTGTATTTTTAATGTATTTTTTTCAAAAGCTCAAAGAACATTTAAATCCATATTTATAACCAGGCCTGAGAAATATTGATAGTATCTAATACTGTATAGCCGGTCTAACTATAATAAACCTTTGGGTCACAATAAACAGTCGGAGTCTAGGAGCTGTATGCATCAGTGCAGAATTACAAAGACAAGCTATGAAATATACCCCAAAGTGTGACAGATTAAAATAGCCTCTTCTAGAAGAGTGGGACAAGTAAAGATTGCCCACTCAGAAGTACAACCAATATCCTCCTAAAGAATCAGGAGTGAGAAAAGATGTCACATTAATGTATACTTCATCACTATTCTCTCCTGTCTCTCTGCAGTTAGAATCCTGCTTCTCTGCCTTTATGAAAGCCAAGTTCAAGCTTCTTCAGGAAATTCCCCAGAGTACCTGATTCCCTGGTTCAGGTCAACTCATACTAAGACTATTCTTTGCAGTTCATCTTAGATAAAAATTATATATATCAAAATAATATCTTTAGGAGTTGTAACCCCTTAGGTAGTGAGGCTTGAGTTGTAGCCCTGTTAGCCACCTTATCTGAGAAGTTTTCTGCTGTTACAGATATTTAATCATGAAAATGTTCCAGACCTGCTCTGAAAGAGGGGTTACTCTAGCTGTTCTCCTTTAACTTAATCACCATTGCTTGCTCTCCGTTCTTAGCTACATATATTACCCCTAGTTGTCAGAGTCCCAGAACTACATGCAGTACTCTAGAAAGTAAATCCCATTAGTACTCAATATAACAGGAGGATCAAGAGGGAGGAATTGTCTCAAATTTCCTACTTGTTGTGCTACTATTTACGCATTGCGATATCATGCCTGCTTGAACTAGTGATTGAGGGGAAAATAATTCTAATAGGAGTTGGCAGTTAGCCCAGAAGTGCCACTCCATGCTTTAAACAAATGTTAACACATGAATCCTCTCCATGTTAGGGAAGCTAGTAGAAATTGAAATTAGAATTTATTTTTCAAAATTATAATGGTATATTCTTTGTTTTCTTTTTAAAATGTAAAGACAGCAGTTTGCTCAGTTAGGCCAAATCTTGGCTTTCTACCAAAGGCAATAGGAGATTATAGGAAATGTATAGGACGTCAGTCACTCTTCCCACAAATTTTTTTCTCATCAAACTGATCCTGCCTGGCTCGCCATTAAAACTACAGGTTATTTTGTATGTTTTGGAAAATATAAACATAAGAATTAGAAAAAAGTATGTTTTGATCATGATGAAATAGAACATACCAACATTCTCAGAGGTTTGTTTCTTTTTCCCTCCTCATCTTTGGGAAAATTATGTTGTTTTTTCTTTTGTCATTGTTCTGTATTACACCTGCTTTTACCTTACCATATGGAATAAGTACATATAAATATTTTGTTCTGTGTCTACACTGCACTAGCACACAATTTGCTACATTAAGTTAAAACATCAATTTATGAAAGAAGCGTTAAAAAAAAGAAGAAACAGCTTAACTGACTATTGATTAATCAATAGACAATAATAGGCAAACCAAAGTAGACATCGCTTTAATGTTTTCCCTCACAGGTAACATTTGTAACATTTACAATAGAAGAGAATACTAACAGTTCTAGATGGAAATTACTTGTCAAAAGTTTCCCTGCCAACTTTTCCCCCTTCCCATGATTTTGTAAAATGTTCTCTGTTGTACAAGTTTCTGCTGACAGAACCCTGAGACCATGGAAATCTTAAGGATATAAATTGCATTCCATGGAGTAGCTGGAAACTTTGTAGGTATGTCACAGAGCAAAGGCTCACTGCCTGATGCGCATAGAAGCCAATACCATGGCACTGATTTCTGAGAAAAGAAAAGGTTTTGTTGTGAGGTCCACCAGCAAGGAGACCAGAGACAGGGCTCAAATTTGACTCCTCCTTCCAGGGTTTGGGGTGAAATTTAAGAAGTTAGGGGAATTTCAGACTTGGTTGATGGACTAGTCTCAAATCAGTCCATATATGGTAATTAAGCTCCTCGGGCTGCTGGAAGCCAGATTTTCCCTGTTAAAGGACCTCTCGCTTCGTAAAGGGCTCTGATGGCAACATTTCTATTGCTCGGGATCCACAGACTGAAGAATGTTGGTTCGGGGTCATCCTGGGGACTTGATGTGCAGTGCCATCTCTATGAAATAACTCAGAATTTGATTAATCAAAAAATCTGTTTTAAGGAAGCAAAACTAGTTTCAGCTGGTCAACATTTTACATGCTATTTCAGGTGTTACATCATCTCCTTCCCCAAATTGTTTTCATTTTTCTTACCTGTCTCCTAAATATATTCCTCTCAATCAGACTTGCATGAAATCATCCTATATTTCTTTCTCACTTATTCCATCTCCTTATGGGAACATTACCAGGCTAAATTTTCTATCAGAGTATCAGTACTTGCACTCTTTCTTTTCTATTTTCACTGCCACACACTTCTTTCCCTCAGATCTGGGTTATTGTACAGCTGATCTCCTTGCTTCCAGTTTTTTGTTTTTGTTTGTTTTTTGGGTTCCTACTTTCCGATCTTGCATATCTCCTGTATAAGCTAAACTATTACTTTCATAATATTAAAGGCTTTGCTCAAATATCTCAAAACCTCCAACGTATTTATAGATTAATTACAAAATTTTTAATATTGTGTTCAATTCTAATTGGTATCTCGGAAATAAAATTTGCTTTAGGAAGTTTGAATGTGTTAACTCCCTATATGGGATATTTTCTGGTTTCATCCCCATCCATATATCACAACTTAAGACATACTTTCTTTGAGTCCTGACCATTTCCTCTAAATGACATTCTTCCCTTATCAAGCTTCTCCTGCATTTGATATTGTTACTATTTATTTGGTATTTAATGATACTGTCTTCTAAAAAGCTATTCATATCTACATATTTTGCCTCCTTAACAATGTACATAGACTCTTTGACATCAAAGGGCATGTCCGAAGAATACTTAACGTGTGCTGGACACATACTAGTTGTTCAATAAATACTTTCTAAATGAATGGACAAATGTATAATTAGTATTATAATAAATGGGACATTTTAATGTAATTAAATTAGATATGCATTTTAAAAAACAATAAAGCAGTACTGGAACATCCTCTCCATATTATAATTAAAGTTGAATTTACTGGTCTACTTCTTCTAGTACTATATTTAAGACATGAGAACATTTTAAATTCCTACTCAATTAAGCTTTAAATATACTTTACATGTTAAAGATATAAATCACATTGGAATAAAATAACTATCTTTCTTAATATTATATGAAGTCCATGTTACTTATGTTTCATAACTCTTGGGTAACAGTTTTTCTGGTAGAAGGAAATGCCTGCATTTTTAAAACTACCTTTTAAAATAATTTTGATAAAACCTTACCAAAGGTGCTGATTTGGACCTTTTTAACTGCAGTGATATCTTTTAAGAGTAGATTAGAATGCTTTGCCAATCTCATTGTACTCTGCTAAAATCACCAAAAATCAAGAGAGGTTGTGTATTTGTGTTTATTTTGACTTTTTGAAATTTTATTTCCAATCTTTGGAATATCTTCCAAACTTAGGTTCCACTATAAAATAGGAAGGTAAAGCATACTTATTTTAATGCATTAATGAGGATGCTATTATTAATTTTTAAATATAATTCAGTCGTTCAATAACCAGTATATCCTGTATACAAGGGCTCACTAGACAGGGTTTGCCAGGAATGAATCAAAATCTTCCAGATGTCAGTAAACTCTGATGTGTGTAAACAACTGTAGGAGAATAGAGTAACTTTTAAAACTTCTTTGCCTAGTAATAAAAATAATCACATTTGTTATTGACATTTGGGGGAATGAATGGTGATTTAATGTAAAATTGGTATAGAATATTTTTATCTTTCAATGTTAATTTTTGCTTAAGAAATCATCTCCCAGATTGTATCTGATAAACCCTTAGTATGGTCATTATTAACCAATAACCACTCACAGATACATTTTGTGTCTTTAGAAAGTGTCATTTAAATAACACAAGTTGCATTAATACAGAAATAGTAATCAAAATCATTATGTATTCTGCATCACAAGTTGGCTGTACGGAATGCATTTTGGGTTATTGTTTAATTATGCAGACATTTCCATTTGTTTTATAATGGGTATTGGTTGCAATATTACCTAAGTTAAGATACTGTATTCTCTGAATTTAAATAAATATCTAGTTTTTATGAAGAGAAATGGGTAATTTTTACTTGGAAAAAATGAATTTATGCACAATTGAAAATTATGTAATATTATTAATGTGATTAGTGCTAAACTTTAAAAATACTATAAAATATATTTTGCCCCAAATTCTCAATTTAAAAACTGTAAAATGAAAGCATTATTTTTACGAAAAATACTTTACAACCCAGTTTCAATTGATCTCTTTAAAAAAATCAACATCAGAATTTTTAAAATATGTTTTAAATTTGTGTTATTTATTAAAAAAAAAACACTGAAGCCTTACATATGGTTTTAAATAACCCATATCAATCCAACTCTCAACTTGAATAATTGCAAACACAGAACTTAATATTGTTTTATAGAGTTCTGTGGTAGAATTTGAAATACTAAGAACATTCAGTATGAACAGAGTTCTAGAAATGTCATGTGTTATACAGTTTTATCAGTCTTAAATTTCTCTTAAGATAAAAGCACTTTTATTAAAACAAATTTTCAAGAATAGTTTTTAAAAGTTAAGGGGTGGAAACATAAATATATTTACAAATATTTAAGCAAACAAGTATTCTCAATACTTAGTGCATTCCAGGGTAAATGTTTAAGTCTGTGCACTTTAACACCATGGAGAACTAAGTTCATATTTGCAGTTTACAGAAATATGCAATGATGTATAGCGATATCAATAAATTGTCCATGGCCACACAGCAAATAGGTGGTGGGGCTGTAATACAAACCCTAATAGTAGAACTTCAGAGCCTCTAATCTTACCCATTATACTCAGCTCCCCAAAACTCAGTTTACCTTATCTGCAAAAAGGTCTCAATACTACTACAACAGCAGTTTCTGCTGCTGCTGATCATGAGATTACAATGCAGAGCCAATAATCAAAACATATTTTGAACAATGTCAATGTAAATTAACACTTCGAGAAAGTGTCAGCAGTGGGAGGGAGATAAGGGAGTTTGCCCTAATGGAGACAAGCTACTTATCTTTCTGTTGTTCAGCTCTAACCAGTAAAAAGTAAGACATATAAAATAGAAAGGCTCTCCATGTGTGCAAATGTACCTCTTTAAAACTCAGATTTTTGGAGATTACCTGACTCATAGAGGCCCCAGGTTTGGGACTAGGTATACACCTCATACAGATTTTAACTTTTAACCTTACTCAGAGCACTAATCTTCAGGCTGTTTTGCTCTCTTGATAAGCCACGTTTGTCAGTGAGAAAATGGTCATGGGTATATTAAAAGTTTTTAAAAACAAGTAATTAAATAAAAACCTTCACCCTGACTTATTAACTTAATTATAAATTTAGAAACTCTGATTTAAGCTCTATCTGTGGTCTAACTTTGAGTAAAATAAAGAGGATGCATTTCATAACCCAAGGATTCCTTAAATTACTTGCATTTAAATTCTATGTGTTCATTAAACCCAAGGATTCCTTAAATTACTTGCATTTAAATTCTATGTGTTCATTAAACCTCTTTAAGAACCACATTATAACTTCTGAAATTATGTTACTAAATAGCTTCTAGAAGTCCCAATATATATCCTGTTAATGATCTCACAAACCTGGAGGCTTAAGAAAACAATACTGTGAAATATGAACACTTCTGAAGGACTGATAGAAAAAAATAAAGAATGAAAGCCACTGTGTGCTAAGATTTTATTAGGTTACTCCACCTGCAAAAACAGATGCTATATCTGTTTCAAATCATTTTGTCAGTGATATTTTAGGCACTAAGTGATAATCTTGATTTTAGAAGTTGAAAACTTTTAAAGTTTTAAAGGTATCTCTGCTATGCACAGCGATTATAACACCACATTTTAAGTGTATCTTCTCCTTTCAACTAAAATTAAATTTTTGATGGAAAAAGCAATCACTTACTACCTTATTTTTTTCCCAAAGTAATGGAGGAATGATCACATTCACACCAATTTATAGAAGTTGTTTTCCAGAAAACAGGCTATATTCTGGCATTTATTTGAAATCAATTGAAAGTAAAACTAAGTATTTGATTACAGCTTAGAAATAGTCTCACATCTAACTACAGGAGTATGTGAGTTAGCCAGGGGTAGTGCAAAATTTGTCTTATGTATTTATTATTTGACTCTTTAATTCTGTGGTTTCACTGTCCCTACTCTTTTTCTTTGTTTGTTTGTTTTTTGCGGTACGCGGGCGTCTCACTGCTGTGGCCTCTCCCGCTACGGAGCACAGGCTCCGGACACGCAGGCTCAGCGGCCATGGCTCACGGGCCCAGCCACTCCGCGGCATGCGGGATCCTCCCGGACCGGGGCACGAACCCGCGTCCCCTGTATCGGCAGGCGGACCCTCAACCACTGCACCACCAGGGAAGCCCCCCTACTCTTTTTCTTATCCAGTCTTCCCACTTCTCTACTTGACTGGCTTTCTACTCTTCCTCCCTTCGTAGAGTCAGAAGACACTAGATTGGATCAGGAGTGAAAGTGGTGGGAAGCAGAAGGGTATATATTATTGTTCTTTCCACCTACTTCAAGCCCAGAAGCAGACATAGATAATAAAGCTTCATTTCTTACTGGGAATTCATCATGTTGGGGTTAAAGAAGAAAAATGGATTTACCAAAGGAAACTGAGAAGTTGTATGCAAACCGAATATGACCTTTAAAAATGGATTTGTGCCTCCCCACTCTGGATGCTTTCTGTGCCATGGAGAGACTTCAGGACAGTTTGACCTTCTTTCTCTTTTCTTTTCTTTCTTTCTTTTTGTCAGGCAATGAAGGTTGTAGAAGTTGACTTTTCTGACAGGATGGTGCCAAGTGAAGAAATTATTCGGTAGAATCAAAGATTATTATTTTTCTGTGATGCATAGAAACTTATTCTATAATTCTACTGCTGTCACCAGTTCTTCTTTCTATGGTGGCAGAATGGGGCTTTTTAAATTAACAGAATTCTAAAATACCAGAGCATTATTTTTAAACATTTTATACCAGAAAATTGGGGGCAAATTTTTATTAAAATTTTAAAGTGTCAATAAGTCAAGTTTTTAAGTGGCATTTTGTCCAAAGGAATATAAGGCAGCATTCCACACACACACACACACACACACACACACAGACGCAAATCAAAGAATTGTATATTTAGAGTGTTCCTAACATAATTTGAAAAGAAATTGCCTTGAAATTACCTCTGAGTTGCAATCCAGTACCACCATAATTTTATCTGCTTCATGTTCACACTATGATACTATTGAAGCAATATTTCTTTTTTTTTTTCCTAATCCTTTGCTGGCATCTAAGAAAACTGTACAATACACATTGCAAACTAAAGCACTTTGGATCAGATTTTCACAGACCACTAATAATTACTAAAAAGAAAACGATAGTAAAAATCCACTTTTTACAAAGCATCAGAAGTTGCAAAACACAATGGAAGATATCTGTGCTCCTTAGAATTATTTGTATGAAGTTAATAATATTGAAATTTGTGGAATATTTTTAAAAATTGGAACTGATCTAATATTCACTGTAAACAAAGACTCATGCCACTGAAATTTATGTGCATCCACGTAGGGGTAAAAATTTCCATACCGCTCTAAAACATTAATGTCTGAAATGTTTAGCTTGTCTTTCACCTGTGCCATAAAACAAAGGCCCTGTCAATTTGGTTTTGTCTTTAGTTTTCATTGTTTAGATTTTTGAAACATACACTCTCTCATTCTAGTCATGACAGGTGGCACGGTATTATGACAGCGCACTAATGTTCCCTGTTCTCCTGAAGTTCTTTGTTAAAGTAGCATTACAGGCACCATCGGCCACAGCTATCCCATCACATCTACTACAGAGAAGTCTTGAAAGTTTTCATTTCTTGCTTTACCCCTTACCATAGACACAGACTGTAAAACCTAACAAGCCTGGAGCTTTTATGAATACTTGATCAAAGTTAAAACTTGATGTGCACGAGGATGTATTGGTGGTCTCCAGGTCAGTATGTGGGCCCACTGACATATCCCCTGCAGCCCTTAAATCATAGGCTGTTCCAAGATACGCTTTATCGCAAGGTCCTATGGGAAAAAAACAAACATAGTATTTTCGTTAAAATATTGTTCCCACTAATATTTAATATTTTCAGCAGAATTTCAAGAATTATGGCCACTGCTATAATTGTATTTTTCTCAGCCAACAGGAAAATTTTTTTTCTTAGCACAAACTTTCAGCAACTTTGATACATTTTTATTTTTGTGTGTAGTGATTGTTTTTACTTAACTGAGTTATCTGGGGCTTAGGGAGAGGTGCTGTATTTATTAGATAATACACTTTTTGTTTTTTAGATGAAGTAGAATTATAGCCAAAACATTTTCTTCAGCTAATTAAACACCACAGAGCAGGTTTAGGAACTCTCTGTATGACCAAATCTTATGTGCTATTCTGGCAGGACACTTCCTTTAGCTTAAAAGTGTGCTAATAGGATTGAATACCAAAAATAGTGACATCATTTCCAAAATAAATAAGCATTTATTGATTTTTTTAAATATCTCCTTATAATCATCCCCCTATAGCATGACTGTCCCCTTATCAATAGTTATTTTAAAAATTAAAATAATTATATTCTTATAGTTACAAAAGGAAAAATATTAACTTTTGTTTATCATAAAGAAATAAGTGTGACAGCATCTGCTACTAACATAATACTAAGCTTTATTCTGCTATGGGGGAGAATATCAATTGCACATGCCTCAATTGATATTTCCTATTTTTTAAGAAATTACACACAAAAAATTAAAACGTAATTAAGTTAGACTTTTAAGGATGAAATTTTCAAGGTAAAGTGTAGTGTGCCAGCCCAATGCATTATGGGTGCATTGAGTGCACTGTCATTTCCATCTCATTAACAGAAGGCAACATATTTACATGTAAGAATAGCAAAAAGGCAGAGAGGAGGAGAAAATAGTTAATGTTTCAGAAACTGCACTCTTACAAACTGATTTTAAAAATACAATGGTCAGAAATTACTAGTTAATTTAGAGGTATAGAATTTAAGTGTCAGTACGTAAGAATGTACACAATTTATCACACATTGGACTAGTTCCTACCTACAACTTCATCAAACGCATAGAATGCTCATTTGAGGACCTGAAGTTAGGAAAGCTAGAAGAAATATGTAATTAAATGGTCTTATATACGCCCCCTGCTTCTTGCACTGTTATCTGTATGTTTAATTGCTATTTAATTGCTCACATAGTACATACTGTTAATCAATCTACATTTTAAATTTCCTGAAGAATTCAAGCCATGTTTCAGACTGTTTTAATGTCCAGTAATATCCAGTTCAGCTCAGTGGCCTCATTAAACGTTTGTTCATTTTATTTACTAACTACACTCAAGTTTCCACATATCTGTGAATGTACTGTGGGTGATACAAAGTTGTGTAAAATAATGTAGTAATATTGTCTTCAAGAAGTTTATAATCTAGTAGAATCTGATAGCTCAAAAAAAGTTACTGGCTTACCCAGACTATGAGTTCAAAGGTGACAGATAAAGTTCAGAATGTACAAAAGAAATGTCTGTTGACAGTGATATAAACTAGAGTAGTTACATCCTCCTAGTAGCAGAATATTGCTAATAGCATAGTAGCAGAGTTTAAATGTTGCTAAATTACTTGTGTGCTCAGTAAGAACTTTCATTTCTCCTGTTGTGTTTGCCTTTCTTCTAGGACTAGAGAAAGTTCTTTTAAAAAATGTTTAAGGATGATTACTGATATTTAAGAAAATATACAGTAGTGGCTTTTAAAAGTTGCAGTTGGATGGTTAGGTAGTAGTGACAAAGGGGAATGAATATATCTTACTGAAGACCATGTGCCTTAAATTGCGTTATTCTCTAAAAATAATAGAACAATTATATGGTGTTCACAACACATCCGTCGTCTCAGTATCTTCAGAGAGATTCTTATAGATAAGATGTGGACAATATTATTATTTACACTTATAGATGATGAAATTGAGATTTAAAAAGTTCAGCATTGTACCTTATTAAAGGCCCACAGAGACTGGATGACTACAGATCGACTTGACATTGGTCTGCGTGTCTCCAGGCCCGGTGGTTTATTCCGTAAAACATCTGCTATTATCAATGTAAGACCTGTTGAAATGTTTTTGCTTTATAGAATTATTAACTATAAATATTAATTAGTGCCTCAGAATTCATTATTAAATTATTACAGAGATTTTCTTTTTTAAATTTGGCTTCACTTATTAGCTTTGCTTTTAACAGCGGGGGAAAAGTCTGCAAATATAACGTATGTTTATAAACTTTAAAATAGCCATCAGGAAGTGCACGGGTATTTACTGTGTTCGGTTTCCATCCTTAGATGAACTACACAGTGGTTTGGACTTAGTCCACTTTAAAATATTTGCACCTCTGTTCAGATCATTTTAATATTTATTGACTACCGATTCCAGACACTGGAGTTACAAAGGAATATGCATTCCTTGCTCATACGGTTATATGAATATAAACATATAAAAAGTTAAATATGTATGGAAAAATGATTACAGTATAGTGTGGTTAAGTGCAATACAAGCAGTGGAAAATAGCAGTGGAAAATGATGAATTCTAAAGGACCATACAAGGTCAGATTAAGGAGCATAACTGGAAACAACACTCAGTAACTGGGAGCAGAACGTTAACCGTCTGTTTATAGAGGATGGCATGGTATTCATTATCATAAGCCAGAAATGATCTTGATAGATCTGATATCTACTATCAGAAAAAATGTATTCTTATGCCAAAGGAAACATTTTAGTAAATACTCTACATTTTTAACTAGTTAGAAATTATAGCTGTTCAGCATGATCTCAACTTTTTAGGAGCAAATAAATTTTCTTGGAGCACAGGTCACGATAATCTTTTGTTAGATGGGTAGCTTTGTTTCATTTCACTGTCCTGTTAGGCATCTCGCTTTCAGGAAGATATTGTCTCTTGCACTCAGGATGTTTGTTAAAGTCTGTGGATCCACATTTAACTGATGACCTAGAGGGACAATTCTCAAAGTGTGACTGCTAGACCAGCTACAATAGCATCACCTGTGAACTTGTAAGAAATGCACATTCTGGCCCCCTCCCCCTCAGACCTACTGAAACAGAAACTCTGGAATTAGAGCTCAGCAGTTACCCTGCAGTAAATCCAATCTGATGCATGCTGAAGTTTGAGAACCACTGGCCTAGAAGAAATGCACTACGAGTACTCTAAAGAGTCATAAGATCCAGCGCACTGTGGTTCAGTATCTATCAAAGCTTGTCTGAATGTAATTGTGGAAGATTACATGCAAGATACACATTCCATCCATTCCTTTAAATCCTCTAAAATTTATCCCTGACTAAGCACGCTTGTGGATAGCTTTATAGCTACACCATCATCATATCGGCTCCGTATAAAATGGCTTAATACTAGTAACCTATATTTAGGAACATTATAATTTTTAAACCTATTTATTTTGCTACTTTATTAATCAAAGAATGTTGTAGCTTCTCCAGTGTTTGCTACCTAAGATCCCATGGGGGAAAATATGACTCAGATTTCACTGTTAGGAATAGTTCTGTTTTGAGCAACTTATTTCCTTTCATCTTACACAACGAACCTTGTAATCTGATTATGATTCTCTCTGCATATGAGCTTTAGAAACCTTACCATTGAATCCATGGTTAACCCAGCAAATATAGCACACTCAGTGATGTGCCTGTTTAGTCTTATATTTCAAATTATTTTCTCTTGGCTTTTTTTTTTTTTTTGCACTTTTGCCTTCTATTCTGTGCAATTCAATAACCATGTTGAGTCCCTTTTTAAAAACAAGTTGAAATATTGGTTAAATAATCAACAAATAACATTAAAAATTATGTGCTTATAGACCATAGTGAATTATACAAGATTTTGCCAAGAACTAGAAGTGTTTGAAGAAGACCAGTATAGTTTTTGTTTTTATTTTTAATAAATTTATTTATTTATTTTTGGCTGCATTGGGTCTTCGTTGCTGCGCGTGGGCTTTTTCTAGTTGCGGTGAGCGGGGACTACTCTTCGTTGCGGTGCGCGGTCTTATTGCGGTGGCTTCTCTGTTGCAGAGCACGGGCTCTAGGCATGCGGGCTTCAGTAGTTGTGGCTCGCTGGCTCTAGAGCGCAGGCTCAGTAATTATGCCGCATAGGCTTAGTTGCTCCACAGCACGTGGCGTCTTCCCGGACCAGGGCTTGAACTCGTGTCCCCTGCCTAGTCAGGCGGATCCTCAACCACTGTGCCACCAGGGAAGCCCCACCAGTACAGTTTTTAATGAATAAATTTGTATCAAGAATGTACAGTCCTTACAGATACTCTAGTCCAAAGAAGAAACTGAAGCTTAGAGTGGTTCAGGAATTTGCTGATGTTCAGTGAGGCTAGTTAATGGTGGAACCAAGGCGAGAATTTAGCTCACTTAACCTAGATGTCTAGGTGCTCTTCCTATTGTGTTATGAAGCCTGAAGTCTTTACCACTGTTTAAAGTTATATATTTACTCTAAAGATATTATATGTATATAATATGTATCATATCAATTTACTTTATGTGTTCTTCGTTTATGTTAGAACCTTAGAGGTACAGAGATTTGAGAGATTAGAAATTGAAGCCTTAAACACTACTTGCCCAAAGTAATACAGTTATTTAGTAGTAGAACCGGGACTGGAACACAAAGCTTCTTAAACCTTGTGGTAGAATTTTTGCTACCATAGAGAAAGACAGGCAAACAAAAAGCACCTATATGTGATAATACAATTATTGCAGAGATTCTATAAGCACAGATAAAGATGAGGTATTGGTAAAAGTCAAAAGTTTAATTGTGCCTATCTTTTCTTGAAGTGTGACCTGTTCTTTTACCACATTTATCAATCTTTAAAAATTGAATCTTTATCCGTTCAATTCCATAAATGCATATCGCAACTCACTACAGAAGTAACTGAGTGAGCTGTACAGTGATAAATTTTTCTTGTTAGGAGAAATTACATTCACTAACTTGAGCTACTTCAGCATGAAATTGAAAAAGAATCATTTTGTCTTAATTTACATTCTTGATTCAATGAGAAAAATGTGAATTAACACAACAGAACTACAGACGCGTTGCCTCAGATACTAAAGGTAAACTAAATTGGTATTGTTGGAAGTTCATTAAATTATACACCCTCCCCCCAATTTATTAGAATAGATTTTTTTAAAGCAAGGTTACCAAGGTTAGTTATGCTGAGCTTATATATATTTTCAAATATTTATTTTGTCCTTTGGTTCCATTTTATTGTTTTTGATATATCTTTATCAATACTCCTCTGCGTTTTCCATTTCTCACCTAAGCCGTGCACATCATTTCTTAATCAGAATCACTGGGATAGTGCCTCGGTTCACTAGCCTTAGGAGCTGCTATTTGCCTTGAATAAATTACATGAAAACATGTTGATTGATAGATGTTGCATGTCAGAAAAGAAGATAACTGTATCTTCTTCAGCTTACTAAAAGGTCATGCACACAGAGTGATAGGAACAGCCATAGACAAGTTTGAGATAAAGTGTATCATGAAAAGGTGTGCAATCTTGCAACAGTGATACATGGACTTGAAGGCATTTTCTTTTTAAATACAAATCATATGTCCGTTGTTAAAGAAAAAATAAAATATGCTTTATCTCAACTATATTCCCCAGTATTTCAGTATTACACAATTTCTACTTCTGTCATGTGGTTGAAACAGTGAAAGTCATAATCATTTTTTAATTGACCTTTCAAGTTACTTTTAAAATATTGTATGGGTATGGAAAGATTTTGAAAAGATCTTCATCAGTTTTATAGTACACATTTATGTGACAGAATGAAAGAAATCTACATGTAGATAAATGTTTCATATTAATAAAAATGGAAACAAGAATTTATAGCCATTTCTTGTCTTTAACTTGGATTTCCCACATGTATAATGGACACTTTAGAAAAAAAATCTGTGGATTGAGGCCTGAGTTGTGGTTTTTGTTTTCTTTTGTTTTCCAGGCCATCAGTATACTTCTGAATTGTAGGGCTTTAAACTGCATTCACCTAAATGTTTATATTAAGAAGACAATACCAAAAGTACTTAAAAAAACTCTACATGTGAATATTATGATTTTTTATTATAAAATATGCTTGAAGTATATTTGTGCTACATATTAAGCCTTATGTTTTAAAAAAGATTCTGTTCTTTTATCAAGATTCCATATCTTTGTGTTCATTAATCTAGTTTATCTTTGAAAAGTTTGGTTGAACAAGAAATCTGACAGTTTTAGAAGTATAGTTTTTAAAATAGGATGAAATGTTTTTAGTCACAAAAAGACTGGCCATGTTCTTATCTATACCAAATTACTTTGTTCTCCAACAGAGCTGCCAAACTGTCAAACTGTCCAGCTCCAGTATATAACAAAGATTCTGTTGTATTGTAAAGATATTCATAACAATTTTTATGGAGGGCTGAAAGTGTATAAGTTCACAGTTGTAGCGATAACATGGCACTCTTCACTGTTTGGCTTGTTTATATTGGCACAGATCCCCAAAGTGGAGACTGACAGAGTCATGCAGAAATCTGGTATTTGAGCTGAAATTTACACACTTTAAGTGATGAACTAAACAGGCTGGTGTTTTCTTTTTCTTACTCAAAAAGTGCAAGGTTACACAATACAGACGGTTTTCATCTTTTCCCATAAATGCACAGATTCCTGGGATATAAATGACTGAATTCATCACCAATTCATCAGGGACGCTGAGCTATGCAGTTCTGTTTACAGTGGCAGAAAGTTAATATAAATTTTCATCAGAAGGGGAAGTTTACACATATGATTCTATTTGTCCTTCATTATTAGCACCTGAGTCTAGGCTAGAACGCATAATTGTCTACAGGCACAGGCCAAATAGATGCAAGGGAAAGGCAAATAAGCACACCAAAAATAATTTTATGGTTGTCTGTTACAATTCTCTCACTGGGATTCTTAATCTAGAAAATCAATAAACAACAGGAGTGAAACTCTTTTCCTCTGCTGAGGCATGGCACAGCAGAAAGTAGCACACAGAAAGACCATTGTGCTTTTTTTGTTTTACTTTATTCTTCCTGTGAAGTTTATTGGATCAGTTTCTACTCAAAGCAAAATATATCCTGGGTCAGTCTGTTAATTTTATACATTTTTCAGGGTTCTGTAAGTATAAATATCCAAGTGGCAGCAAATATGACGAGACAAAATAGTACCGTCATTTCGTTTTATAAAATAAGTTAACTCAGAGGCATTCATTTATCTTAAAGGTTTTCTTTCATTTTTATTGTATTGTCATCTGAAAACTTGTGGAAATTAAGATATTCAGAATAGATAGTGCTATCGAAGGATAACAATAGATAAACTACACTAATGATATAAAGTCAAGATCAGTGATCCTAATTTTAGGGTTATGGACATAATCTTTTCCATAATATATCTATATGTAAAAATATTTTAATTAAAAATCTATTTTTGGATATCATGCTCTCAATATCAAGGATACTTTTATTATATCTAATTTTACATTTAGTATGAATTTCACTATAATGTATTTTGTTCGAATTTTGTCTTTAAGTTAAATTAAGGTAAATTACTTCACCTTTTACATACTGATGAAAGTTGATTACTTATTTCCTCCAATGTGGCTTCAGTGAAAACTTTCACATTATTTCATTCTTCTGGTTGAAATTCATTAATTAATAACTTTGCTCTTTTCTGTCCCTGTTTGTTCCTTATTAAAATATTGTTATACTTTTCTTTCTAGTAGGCAAATGTAAATAAATTCTAATTTTATGGGTTGGTGGCCATAAATAATAGTGTCCATTAAAAAGAGACTATGTCTATCCCTAACCAAGGAAAAAGACAAATTTAGACTCAAAACAGTTTATAGAAATCCAGATCGCAGCTGTGATTGCTTTGTAGTAGGTGAAAATAAAATGTTGGAAAAGGATTTTGAAAGTGATAGTATAGTTCTCACAAACTGCATTTTGCTAATTTTTGACACAGGTTAATTTAAAAGCCACAGAGTTCATTTCTTACGGGAATCTATAAAGTCAATTCAATTTCTATATTTTTCCAATTTACTTTTCTTAATCTCATGGTATTAGGTATTATATTGATTATTTTGAAGCAGTTGTTCAGAATGTTTAATTACTCCTCTCTCCATTTTTTCTACTTACCTTGACAGACTTTTCAGTTTCTTTCATTTAAATTTCTCAAAAGAATGCTGAACCATGAGGATAATATTCTGCCTTTTTACCTATATTTGTGCAGGTTATACTCTCAGCAACGTTTGTAAAGTAAAAGGCTGACGTACCACAGTTAACCAATGACAGGAGTAATTTCTGTCTCTCGATGTCAGTATTACAAATAGCCCCACTGTAATTTTACTTACTCTTTAAAGCAAAATCTACTGAAGCTATATAAAAATGTTTGTAATAAATTTCCTATTTTATAGCTATGGTTTACCTATTAAAATATTTGAGAAGAGGCTGCATCACTATTCACCCAAAAGAGAAGAAGTCACGCAGAGAAGGTTGTGTCAACAAGATAAGCATCTGGATGAAAACTAAGCAAATTATGCAAATAGACAGATGTTTTCCATATATGTAATATATGGATAAATTTTTCAGGTTTCATCCAGATGTTTGGAATCATGTGAACATAGTCATAACCTCTTTGTGACCCCTTCTTTTCCCTATCAGGTAGACATATTAAATGACTTGTTTAAAAGCATTTGGTATGGGATTAAAAAAAAAAAAAAAAAAAAAGGAAAAGTTAAGGATCTCACTCAGCTTTGACATCAGTGTTGTTTCGTTTTTTTCACTAGAACAACCTGAACTCAAACTACATCTCTAGACTAGCCAAGTAGTTTGACTGCTTTTAACTAGAAATTAACTGATTTATTGTAACTATTGGTTGTTTACTTATCCATTAAAATCACGCCGTTGCATTTTCATATACACATGTCCTCAAACACAGCTCTTTCTCTTTCCTCCTTTGTTGTCTCTCTCTCACTCTCTCTATCTCTCTCTTTTAGAATAAAGTGTCACTAATTTATATAATAAACCTCAGGTTAATTAAACAAGTTACTCATTAAATCAAGATTATGGGGGGAAGGATTTAAGGATTCAAGTTGTTTTCAAACACTTGAACTCATGTAGGAGCACTCATTCTCATATAAATAATGTGCTAATTACAAACTATACTTTTCTGCTAATTAAGGCAGGTCAGCAGGACTTCTACTTGGCAACACTTAGCTTAAGTGTTCAAGTTGCTGTAAATTATTTTTAATTATTTGGAGATTAAAGAATAGATAAAATTAGGATAATCACTCTCTTAAACACACACACACACAACACACGTTTCTATGCTGTCTAATTGATTTCAGAACAAGTCCAGAAAGCTCTTACCAACTTGTTACAACTTCTTTTTGAGGTCTCCATTTCTGTCTGATTTACTGTGGCATAAATGGCAAATAGATATTATCTTACATGCACCAATAGTTAATTTTCTGTGTTTGGAAGGATTCTGATTCTGAGGTTTCATCTGTCTTCGGTGGTTAAAAATGCTATGGAGTAGTTATGTCTGTTATGGATAAAGGGAGTGGTTGGGGAGGATTGATAGTCATGCCAGTCCCAAACTCCATTCTACTTGCTTTTTCCTGAGCATCCTGTTTCCTGAACGTGTCTTTATTTATTCTATTTGCCACTTATAGTTCTTTGAAATACCTTAAAATCCACAACCTTTTTCTCTTTGCAATTTCTATCACCAAATTTTAAAAACTAGCAGATAAGCTGACGTACAACAGTATGTAGCACTTAATAGATGCTCAGTAAATATTTGCTTAGTGAATGAACGAATATGTTGACAACATAATCAAACTGCTTTATGCTTATTCATCCTAAGGAGACATAAACAATGAGATTGAGCAATCTACCAGATGAATCAAGATCGGTTACCCATATATTGCTGCATGAACTTTGGCAAGCTTAGACTATCTTGATCTACATTTGCTGTCTTTGTTTTTAATTTGTTTTGTTTCTACTTTGTTTTTATGTTAGTATAATTCTTGCATCTCCACAATTACTTTTATTTTTTCATAAAATTGATGTCTTAAATTATCAATAATCATGGTAGTATCATACTAATTAAATAGGTGCACTGTCATCTAAACCAAGGCAAAAACATGGCAGAGAAATAGGGAAGAAATCATGTATTAGTAACACAAAAATGTTAATATTAAAAAACTTAATCATAAGTTACCAAATTTTCTTCATCACTCCTATGTCACCTCTTTGAATAATTGTTTGAGATTTATTCCCACTTGAAACATTCACTTGAAACATCGAAGGATATTAAGGATGTTTTCCCTTTTTTCTTTAGTTTTATGCTTTCATAGAGACAGATTTCTTGAAGATGTTTAAATGTCAGTATTAAAGATAATATAAGATATTTCATGTTTACTGTAACCTCATTTAAGTATCTGTAACATTGTTTCAAATATTGTAAGAATTCAAAGTTCTTAGGGCTCCAGGACTGGCCAGATTGCATCAATGACTTGCTCAGTGATTAGCACTCACTGGGCATTCCTCATTGAATGGATGGATCAATGAATGAATTAGCAACTTTGAGGAGATATGTAGTTCATAAGCTAAATTCACTGTGGGCTGGAATGTGTGTGCTTGTTTTATGAGAATGAAGCTTTGTGTAGGATATCTCAGTTTCTTGTATTAGGCCTTTAAACTGTAAAAAGAAGTGTTTCAATGATAAAAAAAAAAAAGTATCTTATAATGCTATGCTTAACCATTTCTAATGACTGCTCACCTCTGAAAATAAATACTGTTGGAGATGTTTAAAACCCAAAGCAACACTATCAATTGGCTTCTTGGAAAATAATAGATTCTTATGAAGTCAGATTCTTACCACATCCGCAGAGGAACAAAAACCAAACTTTTGTATCCATAACTAAAGAGCCATGTATTTAATTAGGCAAAATGGAAAATCTATTAAAAGTCCAACGTGATTTTTTTCTTTCCAGGAGTCTAAAACTCTATGAATTTCTTTTCAAAACTATCTTAGCAAGTAGAAGTGGGGCTATTGGGAGTAATATTTTAATGACAGTGATTCATTATTCATAATGTGATGTGTTTTCCAGGATGCAGTTTTACCATTGTGTACATAGAATGATAATACTTATTCTGACCAAAAGTTGAAGTTGAACTGGATCTCAGAACTATAAATATATTCTTCATCTCAAGGATAATGCTCCACTGTTCAAAATCCTCTTACTAGTTAAGAATTGTGTTCAGACACAAGAGAGATATTAAAAGCTGAGATCTAAACAAATTACGAATTTAATTTTTCACATCAAACCAAGAATCCTGGAAGTTATCGTTTGCTGGTATTGACTCAATGACTGAAAAGTGTCACTGCTGAAGTTTTGGTAATATTCTTGACCTATCCCTTGTAGTCAGTCACAAGATACTGAGGACTGTATCCCCATACATGTGGGGAGAAGGGCAAAAAGGACAGCAAAGCCTTTTACTGAAGTCCACTGCAAACTTTTGCTAATGTCTCAGCCATAAGAACTATGTCCCGTAGCTACCCCTAACTTTGTAGGAGGCAGAGAAATAGAGTTTTCACCAGGACACATTTCCTTCTCTAGTAAAATCATGTTTATGTTAGTAAGGAAGAAGGAAGCAGTGTATATTGAGTACACAACTAAAAGGTTCTGCCACAAAAAATGATATAAATTAATTCCTTTCACCTAAGTGCAAAAGATAATATTTAGTATTCATCCAGCAAAACAGTCAGTACATGCTATACGCCAGAAATTGTTGTAAATAAGTTCTTAGAAATTAATAAATTAATAAATTGGCAATATTCCTTACCTTTGAGCATACACATATTTTTATCAAATAATTAATGAAAAAGAACATAGTTTATTAACTAATTGTTGTTTTAAATGTGATAGATAATGAATGGGCTATGGAATAACAAGGCAGAACTTCTTTCTGCTTGGGAAGGTTAAGAAACTCCCTGCAGAGAAAGTGAAATTCAAGCTTAGTTTTGAAAGATGTGTAGGGGTTTGACAAGTATGCAAAAGGAGGGCAGGGCAGGAAGGAAAAAAGCTTTTCCTGGCAGAAGGATCATTCAGACCAAAAGTATAGAGCCATTCATTCCTTTAGCAAATGTTTGTTAGCACCTAACTGTGAAGTACAGTGAGCTAAAAGCTGGGGCTACATGAATGAATTAAACTGACATGATCCTGACTTACCTTCATGGAACTTATAGTCTAGTCATTTAAGAGTACATGGCCTTCAGTGCTTTGGATGAACTGTCACACAGGATACTTAAGCGGGAAGAAAGCTCAACAGTCTCCTTAGGGATAACAATTAGGGAGAGATGAAGGAGCCCTAAGACCCAGTCCTCACTTTTAACCCGTTAATTCTGTTTTAGAAATGTGAGCCACTAAAGAGCTTTTTAGTAGAGAATGACATAGTCAAGTTCGAATTTTATAAGGCTGGAGAAACAGCATTAGGAAGGACTGACTGGACTTAAGCCTTAAGAGCAAAGCTTGGGTGTTCAGATCATTATTCGTCATCAAGAGATAATACAGAGGCAGTATTTGTGGTGATGAAAGGGAAATGAATACAAAAAAGTGTCTAAAAAGCAGCATTGACAACACTTGGGGATGGATTGGACTGGGTATAGAGGGGTGTAAGAAAAGGAATAAATCAAGCACGTCTCTAATATTCTTTGTTTGTGGAAGTTGGGGGACTGCCAATCATCTTAATCAAAATTGTGTGAATAAGATTTGAGGTCAGGGATGAGTTCACTTTTGGATGTATTTGGGTTTGGGATGCCTGTGGGACATCCAAGTGGAAACATTTTTTCAACAATTAGAAATACAGATCTGAATCTGTAAATACTAGGGTGTTTTATATCAAAGATAGGGAATTGGGAGACTTTAATATTGTATGATAGCTAAAGCCATGCTATTATTTGGAGTATACGTATTTACTAATTTGTTCATTCTTTGGATAAATATTTATTAAGCACCTACTATATGTAAGGTACTATTCTTAGCACTGGAGTTGTATACACACACACACACACACACACACACACACACACACACTAAAGTTTCTGCCTTCATGGACTTTACATTCTTTACTTTGGGAGATGGCCAATAAGCAAATAGATATTATAGTGTAATGATAAAAGCTATAATGAAAAATAAAGTTGGAGGCTAATGGGATAGAGTCACATAGGGGTGCTATTTTAATAGGTCAGTCAAAAGACCTCTCTGATGAGGCTTTGAGATAGGACTGTACTCTCTCTGAGGTTTAGCAAGGAGATCAGTGTGTCTGGAACAGAGTAAGCAAAGGGGATAAAAGTCTTCTGCACAGCAAAGGAAACAATCAGTGAAATGAAAAGGCAATCTGTGGATGGAATAGGAGAAAATCATTGTAAATCATATATCCGAAAAGGGGCTAATATCCAAGACATATAAAAAACTCATATAACTCAATAGCAAAAAAGCAAATAATCCAATTTAAAAAGGGGAAGAATATCTGAATAGACATTTTTCCAAAGAACACATACAGCTGGCCAACAGATACATGAAAAGATGTTCAACATCACTAATCATCAGAGAAATGCAAGTCAAAACCACAGTGAGATATCATCTCACAACTCTTAGAATGGTTATTATTAAAAAGATTTAAAAAATAGTAAGTGTTGGCAAGGATGTGGAGAAAAGGGAAACTTTGCGCACTGTCAGTGGGAATGTAAATTGGTGCAACCACTGTGGAAAACAGTACAGAGATTCCTCAAAAAATTAAAAATAGAACTGCCATATGATCCAGCAATTCCACTTCTGGGTATGTATCCAAAGAAAACAAAAACACTAATTAAAAAGGATATATGCATCCCCATGTTCATTGCAGCATTATTTACAATAGCCAAGAATGGAAATGACTTGTGTCCATTGATCGATGAATCGACAAAGAAATTGTGGGATGGATGGATAGATAGATAGATAGATAGATAGATGATAGATAGAGATAAAGATATTATTCAGCCATAAAAAGGAATGAAATCTTGCCAGTTGTGACAGTATGGATGGATCTATAGGGTATTATGCTAAGTGAAATAAGTCAGACAGAAGAAGACAAGTAATATATGATCTCTCTTACATGTGGAATCTAAAAAAAAAAAGCTCATTGATACAGAGAATAAATTGTTGGTTGCAGTGTTGTGGGGTGGCCGGGGTGGGGGGGGAGAAATGGCTGAACCAGGTTTTTTGTTGTTTTTAGGGGGGGTTTTAGTTTAAATAAATTGAATTTATTTAAATTTAAATAAATTTAAAACAAAAACAAAACAAACCCCCTAATTCTGATGATCCCTAAATGCTACTTAAAACTTGGCTTATCCAGGACAGTGACCATGCTTGCCCTCTACCTCAACAAATCCATGCCCCTACTCCTCAACTTGCTGAAGGAGGGACTTGGATTTGGGGCAGACCCTCAAGTTATCTGTGAAAAGCAGCCCTGGTCTCGCGGGTCTGGGCCGCCCAGCCTAGATAGAGTATCAGGCTGCTGGGCGAGGGCGGTGGGTGGGGAGGAATGTCAGGACCCTGCGTGGGGGGGGGTGGGGGGGTGGGGGGGGAAGGGGCGGGGAAATGATGGGAGCTTGGACTAGGCTGGTTGCAGCGGAAGTGATCTGAAGTTTCGCAAATGCTGGATGCGTTCCAAATATTTTACTGATTAGATTTGGACTTGCTGTGAAGGGATGTGAAAGATAAAGAGGAATCAGGAATGATTGCAGCATTTAGGGTTTGTCCAAATTGATGAGTTGAGAAAGAGTAACAGTTTCTTTTTTTTTTCTTTGCTTGCTTTATTTGGCTTTGATTTGTCTTTTTTGTTTGTTTTGTTCATTTGTGTTTTTTGGGGGGGACGGGCACTTGTTACTGCATTGGAGGCAGTTCAGTTGATGAATTGATAAATTCCATATGTTTATTTGAGAGGCAAGTGGCATGATCAAGGAAAATAGACGTACACATTGAGTTCATGGGAGGCATGGGAGCTGGAGATATAATCTGCATTGTCAGCATGTAGATGGTATTAAAGATCATGAGTCTGAATAAGAGCACCTAATGAGTGACAAAAGAGAGAGATGGGCATAGAAGGGAAGAGAAGACATCCAGACATGTCTGGGCGCTTAAAACACTTCAAGATTTAGAGGGGGTAGAAGACATGCAAAGAAGGCTGAGAAGTAGCAGCCAATGTGTAGAGTGATAAGAAAAAGGAAGGTGAATGAGAACCGGGAAGCATGTTTGAAAGATGAGCAGAGGAAGAGAAGCTCACAGTTCTTTTTTGTCCACACCACCTTCATAGCTTATAAGAAGTTAGATTCACGTTGCTGTGTCCTATTTTAAACTTTCACATTGAAAGTCTTCAGATGAGACCTGCTGAATGAGACGAACCAAAATTTTCAGCTCAGTGTAATTAAACTACATAGTTTGAAACACAGTTTGAGACATGGTTTTCATTTTCCATCATTGATGTGTTATTCTGTTTTAGCTAAATTCCTGAAGGCCAGCGTCTGTTGCATCCAATTAATCTCTGTATGGCTATGCCAATTATCTGGTGTTTAAGGCTTAGTAAAGAAAAGCAGAGGAAATGGGTTGGAAGTGTATGGCAAGTGAAAATAGGATGATAAGAAGATAGGAATAAAGATGTAGTTCAGACTTAAATTTTGCCTCTGTGAAAGGCCTCATTTTGCATATTCATAACTTACAAGGTTGATTTTATGATTTCAAACTTTTCCTCAAGTTAAGACTTTTTATAGACAAATGTGTAATTTTTTGAACCAAATGGATATAAAGGTAGAATAAAGGGCACTTTAAAAAACACATACTGACATTTCTCTCTGTCTCTTGATACAAACTGGTTGTGTGCTGGTGCAGAGAAAAAAGATATGAATCAAAGAAAGAATCCTGCAACAGAAAGCTTTTGCATCAATGCGTATGTTGGGGGGAAAAAGGAATAAATTCAGTGGAGAACCAAAGACCAGCCAAATCTTTAGAGGAGAATTTATCAGACAACTTGCCTTAGGACATGTATTGGAATGCAATAGAGGAGAAGTTAAACTTCAGAGATTGATGAATAGACAGTTATGCTACAAAATAAAAACCATTAGTTCTTACTAATGGTACATCATATTCATAATTCGTTAGCAACTTTAAAGAAGAATATTCCACTGTGGTCTTCTCAACTAACTTTTGCTTATATTATTTTTCTAAAGAAAGCCAACATATCCTTTTCTGTAAATCTGAGGTTACATTTAATTGCTAAAATTTCATTGTGCATAATCATTTGCTTTGCATATGTTGTATTTTTAAATAATTATGCTTGTAATTGATTTTCAGTAATACGGCATAAAATACTTCGTCTCTATAAGAAAAAACTTTAAAAACAACAGTAACAACAAAACTTAAATGGGAAAGTGGTAGAATAAATTCTGGTTTAAATGCTCAGCCATATTATATAGCTTTACTAATTAATCAGCTGGAAATTGTTATAACTTAAGACTGATTTTGTTTGAGTGTAATTTGGGTATTCTCTTCTTTTTCAATATAATTGGTCATTGGCTTTATACTTATTAAAAAACATGTTCTTCGTGCTTGTTTACAGGTTTTTCCAATTTATGTTATTGCAAGACCTTTTCAAAGCGAACAGAAAGGCACAGACCTTGATATGAGAGAAGCATGTTTATGAATGCTTTCATTAACTAAGATATACCAACAGGCTGTCCCCAGTTTACTAATAAATTTTGTTGCATATAACCGTTTCTGAGCCCGTTGTTCACGAACAGGAATTCCTGTTCTCATAGAAACAATGTTGTATATGATCCCATGCCAACCCTCAAAAACTTATTTAACCGCAATGTAACTAAAATAATAGCAATAGAGTCTCTAGATCCTTTTGCCTGATTCCAGATCTCTGAGACCCTCTGGACCTGACAGTAAAGGGAGCGAGATGTAAGGCGCTTCGTACAACAATTCCCTTAGAAGCACAGGGAGAAGTTTCTCAAAGTGTGAATGAGGAGACCAGGCCAAAGGCTTGCCCACTGGTTTTTGATTTGGTTCTCTAGGGAGGGTGGAATGCGTAAAGAATAGGATCTTGAAGAAGGGTAATCTGGGAATTAAATGGGAATTTGAATGATTTAACAGTCTAATTTTTTTAAACATCTTTATTGGAGTGTAATTGCTTTACAATGGTGTGTGAGTTTCTGCTTTATAACAAAGGGAATCAGCTATACATATACATATATCGCCATATCTCCTCCCTCTTGTGTCTCCCTCCCACCCTCCCTATCCCACCCCTCTAAAATTGATATGATAGTGAGAAAACTAAAAAGAAAAACTTGAAATTCTTGGAGTCAAATTAATACTGTTAAAAAAAGCTGTGACCATGAAAAATTACTTAACCTCTCTAGGTCTACTTCCACGGTACCATGTGAGGGAATTTAATAAAATATTTTCAAAGCCTTTTTTTCCCCAGCTTTAAAATGTTTGACTTCTGCCATAGTAGTGTCAGTAATGAGTGAAGTGTGGTGGGAATGGAACCGAAGAATGGCCCGGCGATGTCTTGGCCCCCCTATGCATTATATAATGCTTTGTGATATCATTATAGTGAATAATAATAATAGTAATAAACATGACTATAGTTACTAAGAGTATCAGAATGGTACCTAGTAGAGCAATAGTTCTCAGACTTGGCTAATCATCAGAATCACTCAGGGTGTTTTTAAAAAATTGACGTTCTTGGATCCCTCCTCAAACCTAATTAAATCAGAATCTTTGCAAGTGCAAGACTCTCTCTTTATAACATAGTCTCCTGTGTGATTCTGATGACTATCTAGGTAGGGAACCATCAGGTTAGATGTCCTAAGTGAATTGAAATGAGAATTTAGCATGATTTTTCACATTCTTTCTGAAGTCCTATTTAAACATAAATCTGCAGAGTAAACCATTTCCTCTTAGAGGTAAATTTCAGCTAAAAAGTCCTAATTTTTAGAATCTGGCATACTAGAATTTTCTTGTTTAAATGTTCACTGGGAATATTCAGTGTTAAATTATCCTTTCTTATAGATTATGAACAAAGGGCATATAGCAAATGACAAACTCTTGCCTATTTTAAAGCAAAATAGAGGCCAAAATTGCTAGGATTTATTTATGATATGCAAAAATATTTGTGACATTGTGGCCACCCCTGAGTATATAGTTTATTTATACTGAGTATATATCTTAACTTGATTTTTAAAACATTTCCAGGTAACTCATAGAAAGAACCTCTATTATATTTCTATGTCTGTACATGTTGTTTTTCCCTGTTCATACCAGTGTATAGAGAATTACAAAGTAAGTTTGAATATGTATTTTGAAATATATTCATTTCAATGTTTAAGCAAAGGGTTAATATTTCACATACTATTTGTAAATTAACTGTATTCACTAATATTCAGTTAAATTTTTTTTTTTTTTCTTTTTTTGTGGTATGCGGGCCTCTCACTGTTGTGGCCTCTCCCGTTGCGGAGCACAGGCTCCGGATGCACAGGCTCAGTGGCCATGGCTCACGGGCCTAGCCGCTCCGCAGCATGTGGGATCTTCCCGGACCGGGGCACGAACCGGTGTCCCCTGCATCGGCATGTGGACTCTCAACCACTGCGCCACCAGGGAAGCCCTCAGTTAAATTTTTGATATTTAAATATGTTCTTATTTTCCTGGTATATAAAAAATTTTCATTAATTGAAAATTTTAGTTCATTGACTAACTTAGTGGAAATAGCGCTTGACAATGAGATATTATACAGGTACCACAATGTAATAAAGACAGTTTTCTAAGAGTTGCATATAACAATAGTGGCATTTTGACCCAAAGATTCTATTAAATTGTAAGGAATTGAAAATGTTGGTGGACTTCATCACTTTGTTAGTAACTTGATATCATTCTTAAAGTAAGTAGCCATAGAAATAAAAGAAATTTAAAATGTTCTGCAGTTCTCTGTCACTTTTTAAAATCACTGTCACCCTTCCTACATTGTACTATGCTTCTGTTCTACTCATGGCTTTTCCCTGGTGGTTATCATCTAACTTATCTTTGGGGCACCTTTTTATTTCACAGAATGGTGACTGCCCTGTGGATAGGTGTGCTCAAGGTGTTCTTTATGTTATCCCCATACATTACATGTCTCGTCTCCGTGTTTCCAAGGCACATGAAATATGACATAGCTGAGGCCTTTAAAAACAGTGCATAATAAAAAGAGCTAGGAGGTAACAATACCATAGAGGCTCAGGTCACGGGGGTCTAATTTTGCATTGGCAGGGTGAGATGTTGACAGGGTCTCCTTTTTTTACAGCTGTATCCATGGCCATGGAATCACAGGAAGGTCCTAAGTGTGTATTTTGGATTTGTCCTCAAATTTCAGAAGGCCTCATTTGTGTATACCAGTGTCTCAGCTGTTGCAGACTTTGTAATGAATTAGTATTGGACTCAGAAATTGAGTTTCTGCCAGAGGATTCTGGCAGTGAACATTCTTCTATAACAACAGACGAGTGATAGCAGTAGAAATGCCAGGGGACTTCACAATAGCATGTCTCAGGATTCAGTTAATGGCTTAACTTCAACATAAAGATGATCAGAGCAAGAGCAGCTTATTGTTCCACTCTGGTGAGTGGTCTGTTAGGTGCCAGTATGTAAATGAAGATAATTACAAGAGAGTGCCGGAATGTGTCCTCCATGAAAGTGTGCAGTCCTTTAATAGATCATTCTGCAATCATAAGAAACCTTTGTGGGGGGCAACAAAATCCCCCTTCTATGAAAGGTTTAATATTTTTTGAGACATTGGGAGAAGAGTGCCATTTTGAGCAAAGGCCAATTGGGATTTCTCCAAGATTGCAAAGTATCTTCCCAGTGTGACCCTCAGAAATAAAGTTTTAATTTCCAGTTTTAACTATCCATCTTTCTATAAGCATTCTTTCATATGCTTCCTTTCTGATAACAAGGCAAAATGATTAATTTAAAGAGGAGAAACATTAAATTGGAAAGCGTTTTTCTTAAAAATGTATGGTTAAACAGCTTACTCCTTTGGGCAGAAGCTTTATATATGAAAAAACGTTAGCCGCTTTTGAAAGAAATTTTAGCACATGCTGTGTCACAGGATAAGGTAACTAAGTCCTTATCAATCCTGTGGTTTATTTGCTTTTTAAAAGGTTTTTCTCTTACCTTATAGAAAACTTGCTACTGGAATGCAGTGACATTACTTTTTCATATTTCAAAATACAGTCTTCCTTCATAATCACCAACCACATGGAGTTCACGTCATGTGGGATTTTTATGTTTTTTAATGAAGAGTTCTTCCTCACACTATTTTCAGGTACCATATTGTGGATAATTCATTTTGAAGGCAGAGCATGACCAGTAAAGTTTAGTGATCTATGTCATATAGTGTGTAACGTAATGAAATAACAAAAAGACTAAAAGCAACCCTATCAGGTAGTTGTGTACTTGTCAGTGATTAAATGGCAAACTCTGAGAGGACAGGCTTGTCCTGTCCATATTTTTATCTCTAGTATCTGACAGAGTAAAGACTATAAATATTAGTTGAATGAGTGAAATATCTGATACAGTGGCCCATCCAATTCACTAATTTTAAGTGAGACTACCAAAAAAAATCTACATTTATTTAGATGTTGGATATGTTTTTTGAAACACCAATTTCTAATAGGGAAGGAAAGCAAATTAAAAGGAAGTATTTTTGCCATTAGTTTAAAAAGACTAAAAAGGAGTGATGATGCACAGTATTGTTGAGTCTGATGGATGGACATTCATACACTGTGGTGGGATTGCACATGGGTACTGCCGTTCTGGGGAAGCATGATAATGTGTGTCAAAATTTATTTTCTGAGTGTGATTTGACCCCAAAATTAAACTTTTGAGAGAGAATTGCGAAGCTGAATTATGAGGAAGTTCATTGCAGTGTTAGTTAAAATTGCAATAATTGGAAAAGCGTAAATATCAATCAGGAGAATTACATTAAATGAAAATAAGCTTTCTAAGAATTGGAAGTAGTGGTGGGCTTTGCCGGATTTGAATATTTTTTAAATTCCAAACAGCCGTATCGTCTTTGCCTAAGTAAATTATCCTTTCACATAGAGTATTTCTTTATGTGTACATGGATGTTCGTAAATATTAAAAAGGTTTCAATAGAATTCTAATTTTATAAGTAACTGAATCTAGAAGAGCATGAAAAATACTTGCATTATGTTAGCAAATTCTTAAACTGAATGATAAAAATACCCATGTGTGTAGATTCTTTTTCTAGACATATGATTAAAAGGCAGATTAGAGAATAATTTCATTTTCTACCTAAACAATCTCCCTAAAATAATTGAAGGACTCTAACTGAAGAAAGTGAAATAAAGTTTTTATGATAATCAACAGTAATTTTTCTTTTAGATTTTGACTTTTAAAAAAATGAAGAAGATAATGTTGGAAAAGTTATGGATAAAACATTTTAACATAACTAGACAAAGGAAAAGAAGTCTTATTTATGCTAATTTCAGTGCTGTAGATCACAAGTCAGGCGTCCAGACTCACATGTGAAGGACTGAAGGGGACTCACCATGTGCAAGGCACTGTGACTCTCCCTGGAGGGAACGCTAGGTTTCATCCCTTAGCCTACAAGCTACAGCTCAAATATCTGGAGGCAGCTAAGCTCTTCATGTGTTTTACAAGCTTAGAAAAGCCTAAAGAAACAAGATTTTCAAGTAAATGTCTTTTGAGTGATTAGGTGCATGCTACTCTAATGTGCATTGTTGGAAACATAAAAATTGTTTAGAAACATTTCCATCCATTAAGAAGCTTCGAGTACTAGATATTAAGGGTAATTGAATGTGTTCACCCAACAAGTAAGATTGTCAGAGGAGTTAGGTTTTTGAATAGAAATGCTGCTTTTGCTAAAGCAAGGTGCAAAGACTTGTTCCTTGGGCTTGGATTTTACGTATATCTTCAACAAGTGGGCAACTGACCAGAGTTTGTTGGAGAAACAGTTTTTTCCCCCAGCCTTCCTAGTCTTAAGTCTCATTGCAGTGGAACTAAGCTAGAGAGTGAAAAGAAAACAGTAGGGATAGTCACCTTTAGGAACTTTATTTCTTATCCTTTCCTACAGTAGGAAACCTTTCTGGGCCCTCCTACCTTCTGATTCTTGAACTGTGGATTTTTACCAAGGGCTGCTATGTCCTATGTGGATATTTGTACACTTTAAATTTATATGCATGTTTCTGTGAGTCATTATTACAGACAATTAACTATAAGAAATGATTTTAAATCAGAGATATACTGTACCTTCTTTGATAGAGTTAAATTTTAAAAACTCAGGGAGCTTGAGAAGAATTTTAGGACAAAAGCCCAGAAGACTTCATGAAATTACGTAGATGTATAATTATTGATGTGTTAAGGTGACGACTATTATCACTGTTAGTTTACATTTTATTTTATTCTAAAGAACACTTTTGTGCACATTATAACGTGAATGACTACAATTCCACTGCTGAGGAGAATTTAACCTAAATGTGGTAATAGCTGGAACACAAAATGGAAATACCCTCACAAAATGGGTTCCTCTTAAGGTGAATTTGCCCAAGATCTCTAAAATCTATCTTTGTGAATTAGCTTCATAATGTATCACACAGGCATATATGTGTTTCATAATTTGCATTGTGAATAACATAGCCTAAAAACACAAAATTCCAACTATTTTCTTAATATAAATATATTCCTTCTTCCATTCCTTTGATCAGTATTTTTTGAATAATCACCATGCTTCATCAGCAACTGGTTGTCAATGACTAGCATTTCCTCTATCCAGTGAGTTTTATGTTTCATTCTTTAGATTGCCCTGCAAGACTGGTAAATTGTAAGCTATGGGGAAGAAGGCATTTGTTCAGAGTTCTCATTGATAGGGATGAGGTCATACAGCAACTTGGAATGGGGCTGCAATTAGAACTTGGAATTTCTGAGGCCTCTCTGGCAACTCTGTCATTCTGTTTCTAAGAACATTCTAATGTTAGCTGTAGGAGCTTTCCTTTACAGGTTCTGAACCCACCGTGTAGGCACCTGAACTAATCAAGGCCTCTCTCTTCTCAAATGGTTTTACTCTCACCACCTCTTTCCTCCTCTGGCACTGGCCTAGTTAGCTTCTGGGTTAGTATACAGAGGCTCTCTGCCTCAAGGCTCTTTCCTTTAGTTCTCCTGTTAGCATCTCCCCTTGGTGCCAAGCAGGGTCATAATCTTTGCCTCGGGCTCCCTGGCCACTGATTCTCATCCTTGCTAAGGGCAGGGTAAATAGAGAACAAAAGTTTTGCATTTTTCTTATCTGTGTCTTGATTGCAGGAAGCTAAAATAGGAACTCTAAAAGGAACTGTTCCTCTGCTTTGCTTGGTCTGGCTGTTTTGAAAACCGGTGCACTTACTTGTCCTCTGGGGGGTCCACCTCATCCTTTTGCGATGCCTTAGTGGTCACACGAGCATTCTTTCTCACAGAAAAGCAGCCCAGCCCAAGCCCTCAACTCACTCCCCTAGCTAACTTGTAAAATATAGTTAAGATGACTTCATTACTTATTAGGACTGAAAAACATTTCCTCTGATGAGATAAATAGTATTTACCTTTCAATGAAAAACTTGGTGTAAAAAATCCCGGTATCTTGGCAACATTTTCTGAAATATTAACTTTTCTAGCCAGGGTTGCCAGATTTAGCAAGTAAAAATACAAATACATTCAAATTTAACCAGGCATCCTCTATTTTATCTGGCAATCCTACTTCTGAATGCATGAGAACATAGTACCTATTGTTTCATGCTTCTTTGGTGTTTGGTTGTGATAGAAGATGATTATTAAAAGTTTTCGTCTTCTCTGTAACCAGCATCCTGAATCAAGTGCTTAGTAACTTCAAAGACACTGTCTTCTAAGGCTAGTAAATTCCGTTTAACATATAATCTTATATGGCTAATTCTCCTCATGAAAAATAAGGAAAAAGAAAAACAATTTGAATTGGATCTTGGAATTCTTTGCGTTGTTCTAGTTGGCATAACTAGCAATGCTACTAGTGACTCAGAATTTATTTTGTTCTCTTTATACCCCAAGCAGTTTTTTACTTAAGTCCTTTCCTGGATAAAAGTCTCTTCAATGAGATACTCTTCCTGACCACCCTTCGTGGAAAGGGCAAGAGCTTCAAAGTCAGCCAGATAGTTGTTCAAATCTCTTATGCCATTTCAAGGATATGTGAAAATAGCTTGGACATATAACCTAACTACTTGGAGTGAGCTTCAGTTTACACATCGACAATAAAGCAGGGTGTTGGAGAAGGAAGTGAGATAGCGTGAGCTAGGACTTGGAATTATAGCTGGCATGTAATGAGTACTTAAGAAGCATTTGTTCTCCCTTCTTTTTTGTTTTGACTGAACCCCCATAGCCGCTTTTTGTACTTGCTTTTAATGGCAAGCCGCACATTTCTGCTTTGCACTGTGGTTATATTGAATAGGGTTTTATCTTTCCTACTATACTAAAAGATCCTTAAGGACAGGGGATGGGTAGAACAGGGCGCATTATGTATGTGTATTCATGCAGATGTGGTGATTTGGACCTGGAGGAGGTGAGGGTGTAGCTCAACTGTACATTCATAAAGTTTTAAACCCTTTCACTCAGCCTCAGAGACAACTTTGTAAAATATAATAGGACATGAAGCTGGTAAGATATTCATCCTCTCCAATGGGACATTTTTCTGCTTGAATAGATTGCAGAGAACTAAATAAATACTGAGCTACAGTTTCAGGAATTATAGTATGACAGGTCCATTATTTCAAATGCACATATCTATTTAGCAAGGTCACGATACAGCTAAAAAGCAGGAGTCAGTCTCAACTGACCAGTACTTCTGTTGATACATGGAAGAACTGATATCCACTGGAGGAAGTATATCATTTCAAAAGTCTTGACTTGAGGGCTTCCCTGGTGGCGCAGTGGTTGAGAGTCCGCCTGCTGATGCAGGGGACACGGGTTCATGCCCCGGTCCGGGAAGATCCCACATGCCGCAGAGCGGCTGGGCCCGTGAGCCATGGCCGCTGAGCCTGCGCGTCCGGAGCCTGTGCTCCACAACGGGAGAGGCCACAACAGTGAGAGGCCCGCGTACGCAAAAAAAAAAAGTCTTGACTTGAAATAATGCTACATTATACTTTAGACTTTAAAATATTTTCAAATACATTATCTTCTCTGATTTGAAAAATCACCCATAGGCAAAGGTAAATATTATTAACTGCATTTAGTAGACAAGACAATTAAGGCTCGGTGTGGTGTTAAGTAGTCCAAGTTCATCAATGAGTAAAAGGCAAAAAGATATCTTCTCAATCTAGTCAATACCATTCCATCGTACTTTCTTTCCTAATTGCAAATGGAAACTTTTGAAAGGTCAGGCCAATGGTAGCAGCATCACAGATGTATTTTTTTATTTTGCTGTCTTTTAAAAACTGAACATAACTGTTAGAATGCACAATAACATTACATATATCGTAAGTGACTTGTTCTCCTCGACTTGATACAATTGGAGGTGCCAGGGCCTTTGGCCAGGTAAAGTGTTTAAACAGATTCTGATGGAGTAGTAATGATACTAAATTAGAGCAATGGAAAAGTAGACAGCTCTTCGTTCACTTCTGGAGGCAGCATTCCAGAAGACATCCATGTATCGACCTGTCATCAGTGTGTGTGGAGGCATATACCCTAACATCTTAAATATCCAGTTTTACTCTACAGGCTATATTTCTCAGAATAATGATAGAAAAGCTTCCTGACTTTTGTTTCTCCGACAGTTCCAATCTTTCTCTCCTTCTCAGTAGATAACTGCACTTCCTTATTTTCTGAGTTCATTGAGACCGTCCAGTGTGAACTCTTTCCTCTTCCTGCCTCTGCAGAGAAATCACCGCTCATCCCTTTCTTTTCTGCAGCCTGTCTCAGGGCATGATGCATTTCTTCCGCCCACAAGACTATCACCTGCCACCTGCGCCTGCTTCTTGATTGAGCCTCTGTCTCCTCAAGTGACTTACCTATTTTTTCTTTTTTTTTTTTTTTTTGCTTTAATGTGTTTACTGCAGGGATTGCCCAAGTAAGTGTAAGCTTTCAGAAGTCGTGCCATTAGGCTTTTAGTACAAACAAGTCATTAAATTCTATTTAGCCAACATGGGTTGAGTGTAAAGTTTTCCACAAGTTACTTTATTAGGCAGGGGTACATGGAGGACATCAGTAGCCTGGGAGTTGGGGATTTTGAGGGTGTAAAATATACATAAAACTTAGCATTTTAATCATTTTTAAGTGTACAGTTCAGTGGCAGTAAGTATATTCACATTGTTGTGTAACCATCACCACTATCCATCTCTAGAATTTTTCTTTTTTTTTTAAATTTATTTTTATTGGAGTACAGTTGCTTGACAATGTTGTGTTAGTTTCTACTGCACAGCAAAATGAATCAGCCATACGTGTACATATATCCCCTACCTTTTGGATTCCCCTCCCATTTAGAACATTCCCTAACACCATACACAAAAATAAACCCAAAATAGATTAAAGACCTAAATGTAAGGCCTAACACTATAAAACTCTTAGAGGAAGACATAGGCAGAACATTCTTTGACATAAATTGCAGTAAGATCTTTTTTGATCCACCTTCTAGAGTAACGAAAATAAAAACAAAAATAAACAAATGGGACCTAATTAAACTTAAAAGCTTTTCCAGAACAAAGGAAACTATAAACAAGATGAAGAGACAACCCTCAGAATGGGAGAAAATATTGCAAATGATGCAACTGCCAAAGGATTAATCTCCAAAATATACAAGCAGTTCATGCAGCTCAATATCAAAAAAGCAAACAACCCAATTAAAAAGTGGGTGTAAGGTCTAAATAGATGTTTCTACAAAGAAGACATACAGATGGCCAATGAACTCATGAAAAGATGCTCAACATCACTAATCATTAGAGAAATGCAAATCAAAAACACATGGGGGGCTTCCCTGGTGGCGCAGTGGTAGAGAGTCCGCCTGCCGATGCAGGGGACACAGGTTCGAGCCCCGGTCCGGGAAGATCCCACATGCCGCGGAACGGCCGGGCCCGTGAGCCATGGCCGCTGAGCCTGCGTGTCCGGAGCCTGTGCTCTGCAACGGGAGAGGACACAACAGTGAGCGGCCCGCGTACCGCAAAAAAAAAAAACAAAAACAAAAAACACATGGGGTATCACCTCACACCAGTCAGAATGGCCATCATCAAAAAATCTACGAACAATAAATGCTGGAGAGGGTGCAGAGAAAATGGAACCCTCTTGCACTCTTGGTGGGAATGTAAATTGATACAGCCACTATGGAGAACAGTATGGAGGTTCCTTAAAGAACTAAAAATAGAACTACCATATGACCCAGCAATACCACTACTGGGCATATACCCAGAGAAAACCATAATTCAAAAAGACACGTGCACCCCAATGTTCATAGCAGCACTATTTACAATAGCCAGGACATGGAAGCAACCTAAATGTCCATCAACATAGAAATGGGTAAAGAAGATGTGGTACATATATACAATGGAATATTACTCAGCCACAAAAAGGAACGAAACTGGGTCATCTATAGAGACATGGATGGACCTAGAGAGTGTTACAAAGAGTGAAGTAAGTCATAAAGAGGAAAACGAATATCATATATTAACGCATATATGTGGAATCTAGAAAAATGGTATAGATGACCTTATTTGCAAAGCAGAAATAGGGACAGAGATGTAGAGAACAAATGTATGGATACCAATGGGGAAAAGGGATGGGGTGGGAGGAATTGGGAGATTGGTATTGACACATATACACTGTTGGTACTGTATAAAATAGACAACTGATGGGAACATACTGTATAGCACAGGGAACTCTGCTTAATCCTCTAGTGACTTTCTCATTTCTCTTACCTTTGTTATAGCTTCTCTTTCTCCCAACCAGCTCATTATCATGTTTTCTTTATTTGAAACAGACAACAAACAAACAAAACCTCTCAGACTATAGTTCTCTTTTATCTTAGTCTTTACAGAACTTATCAAAAGAATTGTTTGCACTCATGGCCATGATTTTCCCCCATTGATTCCCCAATAACTCGCTGCAGTCTAACTCTCTGCTTTAATGCTCTAAGGGACCTGATATCCAGTAGGTCACATGCAAACTATCAACAAGTTCAAAAAGAACTTTCATCACTCCTTAGTCTCTTTGAGGTTTCGGTGTTTGAGAACTCGTTCATTTTTATTCTTTCCTCTTTTATTTTTTTCCAGCTTCCTTGAGATATATCAACTCAACTTCCTTGAGTTGACATCACAGTTCTTTTATTTAAATATATAACAGCTTTGATGAAATATAATCTACATGCTATAATTTACCCTTTTATTTTATTTTTTATTTATTTATTTATTTTTTTGTGGTACGCGGGCCTCTCACCACCGCGGCCTCTCCCGTCGCGGAGCACAGGCTCTGGACACGCAGGCTCAGCGGCCATGGCTCACAGGCCCAGCCGCTCCGCGGCAGGTGGGATCCTCCCAGACCGGGGCACGAACCCGTGTCCCCTGCATCGGCAGGCAGACTCCCAACCACTGCGCCACCAGGGAAGCCCTATAATTTACTCTTTTAAAGTGTACAATTCAGTGGCTTTTGGTATATTCACAAAGTTGCACAACCATCACCACTCTCTAAATTTAGAATATTTTCACCACCCTAAAAAGAAACCCCATTCTCATTAGCAGTCACTCCCCATTCTCCTCTCCCTCCAGCCCCTGGCAACCACTAATTTACTTTTTGTCTCTGGATTTGCCTAATCTGGGCATTTCATATAAATGAATCCTGCAGTATGTAGTCTTTGTGACTTCCTTCACTTAGCATAATGTTTTCAAGGTTCATCCATGTTGTAGAAACTTTTATGCTTGAATATCATTCCACTGTTTGGATAGACTACATTTTGTTTATTCATTCATCAGTTGATGGCCATTTGGGTTTTTCCTATCTTTTGGCTCTTACAAATAAAGCTGTTATGTACAACTGTTTGTGTGGACATATATTTTCATTTCTTTTGGGTATATACCTAGTTGTGGAATTATTGGGTCATATGACAATTCTGTGTTCAACATTTTCCAGAAGATTTCTTGACTTCTATTACTGTGCTCTCCTTACCATTCATTGCCTTCCTTTTTCACTATTTTCTCATCTTCTCTAAACAAATTGTATGTAGATGTTCCCCAAATTTGGGACCTGACTCTTCCTCTCTCTTCATTCTCTTTACCAGCAACCTAATTATCTATCTTTGTCTTAACTACCATCTATCTCTTTTTTGGGAATCTGTTGTCAGCCTGAACACTCTCAACATAGAGCTCAGCATTATTAGTAACTACTCTAGAAACCTTTGCTTGGTTATCCTGCCACCAGGTAAACAGCATCATCTTCTTTCCAAAGCCTGTGTTTCATATTCTCATTTCCCCTTTTCCAACAGTGACACAACTATACCTGACCCTTGACTTAAACATTTGAAGTCATCATTTACCCCCTTCCTAGCTTTTACCCTAAACCCAGTTACTAAATCCTGCCAATTCTACTTTGACCATTCCTCTTGTGGTTCTTGTTTTCAACTAAAGTGTTTCTTACTATTCTTATTATCTCTTATTTGGACAGTTGCACATACGTTTTAAGTGGTCTTTCTACCTCGTATCTTTCCTCACTCTCTTCATCACTTCTCATCTGCCCTTCATAACATGACTTCAATATAATTTTTTTACATCTTTATTGGAGTATAATTGCTTTACAATGGTGTGTTAGTTTCTGCTTTATAACAAAGTGAATCAGTTATACATATACATATATTCCTATATCTCTTCCCTCTTGCGTCTCCCTCCCTCCCACCCTCCCTATCCCACCCATCCAGGTGGTCACAAAGCACCAAGCTGATCTCCCTGTGCTATGCGGCTGCTTCCCACTAGCTATCTATCTTACTTTTGGTAGTGTATATATGTCCATGCCACTGTCTCACTTTGTCACAGCTTACCCTTCCCCTCCCCATATCCTCAAGTCCATTCTCTAGTAGGTCTGTGTCTTTATTCCCGTCTTACCCCTAGGTTCTTCATGACATTTTTTTTTCTTAGATTCCATATATATGTGTTAGCATACAGTATTTGACATGACTTCAATATTGACCTGGGCCAGGTGCATCCCATCATTTCCAGATTCAGCAACATTTGCCCTTACCTGCTGAATAATGTCAAGTCTCTTTGCCATTTGTTCTTTAGTTATACTCATTAATTAGCTCCAGCCAACCTTCCCATGAGGTAACACTCCTAAATTAAGCACTTGTTCTATCCAAGATCAATTATTTTCTTTTTACTGTGTATGACCCCACATGTTCTTTGCTTCTATTTAACATGGTCACCTTCTGTCATCTCCGAAAGATGAACTACTTCTCATGTGAATTCAGCCCAAATATTTTATCCCCATGAAAGTTTTATCTGATCTCCCCAAATGAAAATAATTTCTCCTACTTATGAACTCCTGAAATGTTCTAAAAACATTTTTATGGCCTTTTGACATTACACTACATGTTTCTTATTAGACAGTAAGCTCTTTGATGGTAAAAACAATGTCACATCACCCCCTACCTCTGCAAGCATGCAATGCTTATTAGTTCTTGGCTTGGTACATGGGACAAACTTGCAAAAAATTTTTTGAATGACAAGTAATGTTTGATGTATTTTATTCTTACAAATATTTTCCTAAATGCTACCTCTTTTGCAATCTTACTTTTAAATTGTAAAGAAAATCCAGAATATAAGATTCAAATAATAGTTTACTTTCAGGTATTATACTGTAATTTAGCAGCATGTATTTTCAGTTCATCTCTAATATGCAATTTGAAATTTTAACAATATAGCAGTAATGAGTCTTCAATCCATATCCAGGCAAAAGATGATATCGGCCTCATAATGAGAAAAAAAAAAAGTGATGGTATGTGAGAAACACAAAGTAAATCCAAAGTATGTTTGAAAAAAAATGATAAACTATTTTATAGCAGAAAGAGAAATAACTGAGAGAATACACATAAGCTATTGTAGTTCCTGGAACATGTACCATGAAAAAGAGATGCTATAAAACTGTTAATTTTAATAAAATTAATTCCAATTCATCTTTACCTTTCATTTTTCAGAATTTTTAAGTTGGACAGGATTCCTTAATATGTGAACAAGAGTTACATTTAGTATTGCTATAGATTATGTTAGTGTTCCTTATGTGTTTCATTAGCAATTCATTATCATTAGCAGCAGAATAATGAAGGAAATAGAGATATGAATACCACACTACTTGGTATGGTTTAGTGCAGCCTGTGGAATGCCAGCTCAGAGGAGGAGAATGTGTTCATTCCATTAAACTGAGTGTATGATTCGAGACCTGATAAAACAAAACCTGTCTTAGCCATTAGTTACCATTAACTCACAGGTTTATTTTATGCAAGGTTGCCTCAGCTCATCTGGGAGTTTGGAGCCATACTGGAATATACTGAGTATTGGGTTTGGACCTGAACCCTGAGGACTTTGTTAGAGCTTCAGGGGATGACTTGTGGATCCATTCCATAACATATTTAATACCTTGATTTTCTCTCCTTTGGATCTACGTCATGAATGCTTAGCCAATACAGCCTGACATTTGATTGGTAAATAGGATACTTTATTAATTACCCTTATTATAGTACCATAAAATAAACGATCGTAGCTTCTCAGTTTGGCCTCCATAGTGGTCCGCAATAGAAACATAACGTATCCACACATGTTTATTCTTTAACTTTATGTAAAATATACCATAACACAAAAATAAAAATTATTTAAAAAAATATTTTCTAGTAATTAGCTTTTTTTCCCCAACAGACTTAGTGTAATCATGTATCAGACATGATAAAACGAAAGGTCAATCACTACAGATGCATAATTTCACTCTGATAGATTGCTGTTCGAAAATAGATTATGACAATTAGATGATTAATTTTCTTCTATTAAATAGCATTATGAGACTTCAGATTACATTTATGAGTATATTCTCTTTAGTGGGAACATAATGGGAGGAAGACCAAACAGAATAGGAATTTGTATCCTTTGTGGAAGGTTCTGTATATACTTATTATCAACTACACTTGTGAAAATAATTTAAAAATGAAATTCTGTTTGAAAACTTACGATTTGCTCAGTATTCCAAGTAACATTTTAAAGATGTCATATGTTAAAGGTTAAAATATGTGCATATGAGGAGCAAAATTCTGGGTATCCTGCTGGCAAAATTTTTTTGGTTCTGGTTATCTGCAAAGTATACACCCCTTGTCAGTTTAAGTAGGGAGTGCCTGTGTAAACATTCTTGTTTCGCGTGTTCCACATAATCATTTCTTGTATCATATTTCTTCTGACCTCGCTATCTGAAACCAATTACAGGAGATCCATTTGGGCTGCATCTATTTTCATAAGAAGGCTAGGCAGCAGTGTTTTTCTCAGAGATGAGTATCAACATCAAATATGCTTCTGAGTGCTTTGTTATTTATGTTTCAGAGAGGTTTTGTAGCCTTCAGCTCTCAAGAATGTGTCACGCTGTGCTGTTTATACATTGAAGATATTAATGGGCGTAGATGTCATTTTTCATTTTAATGTCTCAAATGCAACAGGCTGATAGGTTAAGCATTCCTATTTTTATGGGGAGAGATATGAGTGATGTCTGTTTTTTTCCAAAATATACATATATTTACTTTGAAAAAAAAGAAGTTATTTATAAACCTGAGAGTACTTAACATTTTTGGTTTCACTGGTTGTTTCTAAGCTGTTCTCAAACAATTTTCCTTCTGGTGAGAGTTTTCAGTGTTCTTCAAGAAGGAAAAAAAAGTATTGATCTGGCAGGTTCCAAAGTTTTTTCACTCTTAATTCTCATAACGACCCACTCATTACAATTACCCTTTGTCTAAGAGGTTCCTAACTGACATAAAGTTATTACTACTTTACAAGTGTGATAGGCTTCAACTTTGCTTAACAAAATTTTTGTTTGTTTGAAATTACACAGCAACTATTAGGAATGATACTTGCAATAAATATTTTATGGCAAAATGCACTGAATTCTGGAAAACACGTACTGTCCCACACCTCTGCAGCCTAACAAAAAGTATACCTTTATTATAAAGATTTGTATTCATCTTTTCAAAATATTTTAATTTAATCTGATTCTAATTTTTAAAGTGTCCTATCTTAGTTTTCTTTAGCTTTACTAAAGTTAAATAACTTCATTAAGTGAAGTGCACCCTTAATTCACAACAAATACGTTTTTGAAAACTAGATATGGCTTGGCTGTCTTAGAAACCTTTCTTATTATTCATTTGCATCAGACTCAGTCATTATTAAAGGAAATTTTGCAAACATCTTTTGCCTTTTGTTCTAAATTAGTTGTTCTTTTTTTTGTTTTTGCCGTTGGTGATTATATAAATACCTAAATGGCTAATAGTACTTTATGAATAGCCCTTTTCTATTTACCAATTGAAGTGGACAAGCAATTTTCAAATTAATATTTTATATAATTTGACACCTAACACCTTATATTGATGGCAGTATTTTATCTCATTATCTTTCATCATTTGAGGAGCTACAATAATAAATTGGAAAGATGAACTAAATGCCTCTGAGCATTTGTTTATTGAAATTCAGTCCTAAAGTGTTGTCCAGAATACTGGAAATAGAAGTGTCTTGTGATGCCTGCAGTTAGAATGCAAACTGCCAAAGATTTCTGCTTATGAGATTTAAATCATTGCTGATCTCTTGGAATTGTTTTTTGTCCTCCCGTCTTTTATGTTTACTATAGCAGTCTCTACTGCTACTAAAAGAATGTTGATATAGGCAAGTAGTTTTTTTTCATAAGAGTTTGTATTGAAAGGTGATTCTTTACTATTTTAAAGATAACTGTAAATTCATATGAAAACCAAGGTACTTTGAAAATAGTAGCATGTTTTAGCCGGCTATCTTGTGGTATTCCATTATTATTATAACTCCTTTAAAAATGGTATACATTTTTTCTAGTGATATTTTCATGAGCTACGGTTCTAAATATATCTTGTTTTCTAATGTCTTTCTACAGGCACCAGGTGTTACATATTCCACTGGGTTAATGTTTGGGTTGAGTTGAATGAATACAACACAAGGTAGTGAAGGAGATAGGGTTCTAGGTTTGGGAGACAAGAGCCATAGCTTTTGACCACTTTGCTACTGCTTTGTGACTTTAGTCAAGTTATTGTAATATTGGTTTTTCAATTTCCTGACTACAAAATGTGAAAGCTAGGCTAAACAATTTTTAAAGTTTAGTCCAGTTTTAGAATTCTTCAGTAATTTTTCTGGTAAAAACTGGTCAAATGATCAGAATTTTACAAGAGTT
>NC_137155.1:70494361-70584361 GCF_951394435.1 Stenella coeruleoalba
CATGCATCTCTGTTATTTTAAGTAAAGTTGTGTATTTGTGTGTTATGTGAATTTTTTTCACATTAGAAGAAAAAGAATATTTAATGATTCTCTTTAGAAAGGAGGTGGGATTCTCATACATTAAAGCCTATTACTATTAACTAAGGAATAACTGATAACTTACCTTTCAACAAAATATTTAGATATTGCTCACTTTTCACTTCTAGGCTCTCCAAGCAGCAAGACAACTTCTCTTACAGCAGCAAACAAGTGGATTGAAATCTCCTAAGAGCAGTGACAAACAGAGACCACTGCAGGTTAGTAAAGCACTCCTGTCCTTGGGATCTTACTTTAAAAGACGTTTGTAATGATTACAGATGTGCAGACCCAGTTGTATACATACAGAAAATTATTACATTTGCATATGTAAGTAATTCTAATTCAAAAAGAGAACTCATTTCATCTTCTTGAAAGAGAAAAAATAATCTATTAGCATAGATTTCAAAAGTTTACAAGGTCACTTTTTGGACAAGTTGTGTAGGGACATTTGGTATACATAGGCATTAGGAGTTTTGTATAAAACTCCCTTGTGGGATTTTAATGAAATTTTATTCACAAACAGGTTAAAATGTGAAATGTCTTCCTTAAAAGCAAAGTTATAGTAAAATGGTAGGGAAGAAACAAAGCAGTCTTAGACAACCCTTTTGCAGTTGTATCCAAGTGACAAATGCAGAAAACCTCCAGGGTTGCCAAAAAAACTGTGTGAGTTTGCCAAGGAGTTATTGCTGTTGCCACAGTTATAAAAACACATTCTGGAGTTTGTTGTCCTTTTTCACTATGTTTGTCCTGTGAAACTGATAGTATGTATGTCTTTTAAAGTAACTTTTTGTTACATAATACAACCATTGTTTTATATAGCTTTAACCAAAATATATAGGACATTAGGGGAAAGAAACATTTTTATAGGGTACTTTTTAAATGTTTGGAAGGTAGAATCTGGAATTGTATAAAACATTATTCAAAATGTTTATCAGTTCTGTTGAAAGATAAGCAATGCTTCCTTTTTGAATCATGTGTTATGTACACGTCTAATAAGACAAGCTTAGTTTTTTTAAAAAAGTCAGCATCTTTCTTATTGCTTTATTTTAACAAAACAATCTTGAAAAAAAAATTTTTATGGCCTAGGTTTCTGTTTTCATTTTCAGGTGTACTCTCAGATGCTAGTAACTAAGTCTTACATGGTGCCCTACTGAAACTTAGTTTGTGTAACAGAATTACTGGCTACTGATCTACACAATCCAGAAGCTACTCATTACCTAAAAACTGAATTGAATGCATAGTCCCGAGGCAAATATGAGATGAGAATATATATTCTTGGGAACAAACCCATTTTTGTGGGGTGGATGGGAAGAAGGGGTCCTGGGGATAGGGGATGTGACGTACCGATGTCTGCCATGATTGCAAATGAAAGTTATATTGAATCAGCCTAAGTTTAAGATTCATTTTAATTTTTTTCTTTTTTAAAATAAATTTCACATTCTTTGTTTTAACTAGTCAGTAATTCTGTAGTGACAAACTTTCCTCACTGTCATATCCCTGCCCGAGTAATAACAAGTGATAACGGTGGTTGGAGTATTTCCATTGAATTATCTGATGCCATGAGAGCCTCTCCATACATTTACATGACAGAGAGAAATTTACATAGAAGTCACAGATAGCAAATGAAATGTTTATCCTCACTATGGCTTCAGGCTGGGAATTTTGCTTTCTTGTTGGTATAGCAAAGGAGATTTAGATGCTGGCAGCGTAAGCCAAAGGTAGGGAAGAGTTTATTGTTTCAAATACCTGAAAAACACTGTATATTGTCCTAATTCTGTTTTTATCATATCTCATGACAAAATAGACAAAATAATAAGTTGTTCCTCTCCAAAGCTAGGTCCAGTAGAAGTTTCTTTATTGCTGGTTACCAGGGTATCTCTGGAAAGAATGGCTGGGCTTTAGCTTTTCTACTTTCCTTTTTTGTTGTATTGGAAGGCAAAAATGTGATACTTCGTTCAACTAAAATATACATAATTTTTCTTGGAAAACACACACACATATAATGTGGAAATACTAATGACTCTAAAATAAGAAATTGTTGCTCACGTACCAAATGTTGTTATATAAAAGTTTGAGCAGAACTCCTCAATTTTGTTATTTTATCACCAAAGGGTGATTAATAGTACTATAAATACCTTTTAACAATTTCAGTGGCTAACCATTACCACAAACTTCCATTGTGTCACTTACATTTAGTGCTTTGTGACTCATATTATTATGAATACATATCCATTGTACATATTATAAAACTGTAGCATTTTATTATTACTTTGTAATTTTAGTGGGATCTAATGCCAAAATGTCATAGGAATGAAAAGTTGGTTGGTTTTTATGAATAAGAATTTAGAAATAATGAATGAAGACTTATTTGTTCACCAAAATATACACTGCAATTAATATGAGTCTACAGTCTTAGTGTTTCATAGTACTTGATAAGCTTAGCAACTGGAAACATGCTGGGATTGTATTGAAAATCTAATAGCAACCTGATAGCATTTTATACTAGCTTACACATGTTGTCAAAGGGGGATATTAGGTAATGCTTATCTTTGCATCTGCAAATACTATTTAACATGAGTTGCACTATTTGCCACTTATGTTAAAGAAAAGGGTAGAATATCTTTGTTAAAAATTTTAACCATTTAATATGAAAGTAACACTTAACTTCTATGATTCTCTCACAGCCGACTTCTTTTTCTACTTACCTAAGAGTTTAACCAACCTTTCATAATAGAGTTGGTGTAGATTATCTTTTAGAATTAAAAAAAGATAGTTGAAAATGTTTCAAAAGCTATACTTTCAAGGCAAAGTATTTGGTGTTAATAGATCATGGTGGCTTGTACTTTATCAGGCATAACATATTTTTAGAAGACCAGAAGAGATACTATGTGGTTTTCATTTTAAAATATAGTTTTGATGGAGAACTATTTTATAACATTTGAAAGAAAATACAGATTTCCTTAAAAATCTGTTTTAATGGCTCAAGTCACAAGAACAATATTCAGTTGCTTTGTTATATTCAACTGAATTTCTTTTAAATGTTTAAAAGTGGTGGCCAGATTTGAGGTGTGACATGGTAGAGAGAATATTTCTAGCAGACTAATATTTATCTTTTCAGGTATTTTTCATTTACACTTTTTCAGGTTCTTGTACTACAGATAGCTTAGATAGTAGCATATCTAGTGCAAAATGGAAAGAAGAAAATCACATCTGACAAGCTTGAGTACCGATTGTAGTAGTGATTTCACTTTCATGTATAGATATCTGAATATATCTTTGAAACTTGTTCACATATTCTGTTCATTACATGAAGCACCAATTGAATAGGTCCAATCAGTAGGTACATTGATTAATGACATATTGATGAATAATATACAAAGATTGTGATGCAAATGGGAGCTGATATTAAACTAAGCGTTACAAGATGTTCCTTCTTTACGTTCTTACTATGTATCCCAGAAAAACGTAACTAATAATAACAGGTGAAGACAGCCTCTCATTTTAGTTGGTTTTATTTATCTGTATCTACTCCTGGCACTTCTAGACTTGATATACCCATAGCGTTCAGTAATGAGAAAAGTTAGCCAAAGAGAATATGTAATGCTTTCAATTTCATGAAACTAATTTCCAGGTTATTAAAAAGAGTAAGTTCACACACACATATGTACACACACACACACAAATACATTTGCATACACATACATGCACACTTCCATAATCTATAATTTTAAAACTTTTTGTAAAATACATTATCAATTTTCTAGCCTATGACAAATCTACTTAATTTAGTTTAGGTATGAAAATTGGTCGCATTATTGTTCTTGTTACATTTACAGCCATGAGACAGACTTGTGGTTCTTCAACAGCTGTGCAGAGCAGAGACGTAAATTTAAGGTAAATGCCATTGCTTTGCTATCTTAGATGAATATTAGTATATAGCGTTGTAATCACTTCCTTCGTTGTAGGTTAATATCTTATATAAGGTTCTCTTTTCCAGTAGGTAATTAATTTTTTTTTATAATTCTGTTTTAAATAGTTCGAGAATGGAATAGTAAAAAGCAAAAGTGAATTAAACCTAGGGGTCTTATTCTGACTCTGCCACAAACTAGTTATATAAGCTTGAGGAAGTCACTCAACATCTTTAAAATAAAGACATTGGGACACCTGATGGACAAAATATAATATTCTGTGGTTAAAAATTTATTTCACTTTTTTTTTTGAACTAAGTGATAGGCATCGTAATGTTTCAGGAAAAGCTGTATCTTGGATGTTAGCTTATGCATTAAGGATTATGTTTGCCTATTCGTTTGTTTTCAGTTACAGAGCACTTTATTAACATACCATAGCCAAAAATAATGCTTTGGAATCAAAATAGCAAATCCCATATGTTTGAAAACCATGGTGCAAGTATCATTTTATATAACATCTAAGGAAGTTTTGTTTAATGCCTTGAAATAATTTTATAAATTGCTTTTAGGGAAAATCTAAGCTACACAAGGAGTTATTTTACCATGTATTTAATAAACTACATTAAAATATGTTGTGATATAGTACAATTTAACAAATTTCTACCATCCTCTACTTCACTCCAAATTGTTAAAATTAGCATTGTCCAACAAAACAAGAAATTCTGCAATAAACTAATCAGCATTTCTAAAATTTCATGTTCCAGGGAAAAAAATCAAAAATAAAGTATAAAATGTATAAATAATGAAATATTTATCCTGGGTTAAAATACTAACTCTGTGGGTAATAGAATTGGACACTGATAAATATGTTTTAGGAAATTATTAAAGTCCATTCATGCAGTGGTAAAGAATGAAATTGAATATTTCCTTTTCAACATTAATATTTGATTTCTAGTTATAAGAATTAGAGAGAAACTAAAACACATTTTGTTCCAAATACTGAAAGCAACATAAGCAAGAAATCTGCAATATGTGTTTGAGTAGGGCAATCTACTGTGATGCAGAAAACTTAGAAAGAATTTTTTTTTTTTTTTGCGGTACGCGGGCCTCTCACTGTTGTGACCTCTCCCGTTGCGGAGCACAGGCTCCGGACGCGCAGGCTCAGCGGCCATGGCTCACGGGTCCAGCCGCTCCGCGGCATGCGGGATCCTCCCGGACCGGGACACGAACCCGTGTCCCCTGCATCGGCAGGCGGACTCTCAACCACTGCGCCACCAGGGAAGCCCAGAAAGAATTTTTAAAAGTTGTTTTTTGCTATCTATATTTTCTGTATATCAGAAAAATAAGCAGTATTATATTTTTATATCATAAATTTTAAAAAGAGCTTAATTTAAAAACTACTAAAAAGGACAGACTATGCCTTGTGTGGTCCTCATTTTCCCATTCCAGTAAAGAACATTTCTTAAGAGGCAGCGTGAAATAGACAGTCTTGTAGGAATGTTACAGAATAAAATCATTCTTAAAATATTATGATGTTGCCACCTGCAGCCAGATGCACAGGGCTGACGCCCCGTGGAGGAGGGTCTGGGACCTCCAGTCCATCGCTGCTAAGTGTGCTGCGTGGAAAACTTGTGAACGATCCACTCATGGCATGGAGGACAAAGAACATATGTTTTGGGGTCTGAAGCCTATCTTTGGCCTCAGTTAGTAGAACCTTGGGTAGAGTAACTTGATCTCTTGAAGCCTGTTTCCTTATCTCTAAAATAGGAATAAGGATACCCACCTTGCCAGATTGTTGTGAAGACTAAAAAGAGTACTATATAAAGTGACTAGCATGAATCCTTGCACTTATAATAAATTAATAAATAATTTCTGTTACGCTCAGCTCCAGGAAATTTATAATTAATCCAAGGCTATGATAAATATTCTATAATATGTTACCTTCTACTTGGTCATAATTGTCACAATTCACTATTCACTCTGATATGAAGTGTGCCTAATTTATGAGAAAGCAACAGTGAGTGTTTTAGGTACTACTAGAGTATGTCCCCCTGTTGTAGGCCTCCACACCATGTACATGTCACACTTGCCACATATAAACTTATAATGTTTGTCTTCCCTGCTAGACTGTGAGCTCTATGACAGCAGGGATCATGCATGTCCTACTCGTCTTCCAGTGCCTAACACAGTGCCTGGTGAATAATAGAGCTCAGTAAATACCTGCTGGAACAATGAATGAGGGGGAGATTGTGTTGAGTGGAGAGTGTGAGGAAGTTGGAGGGGGTAAAGCTTCATTCATTCAGTGAAAACTGAGTATTTATGTGTAATATCCTCAGGGACTTATGATTTGGTTGAGGAGATAGTAATACTTGCGCACAAATATCAGGGCACAGTGGATGTGCTGTGGGAGTCAGAAAAGCAGAAAGTGCTATAAGTATTTTACCTTATTTTACTGAGTATAGTTGACTTACAATATCGTATTAGTTTCAGATGTGCAACATAGTAATTTGATTTTTTTTATAGATTACACACCATACAAAGTTATTTTATAAAGTATTGACAATATTCTCTGTGCTGTGCATTACATGCTTGTAACTTACTTGTTTTATAACTGGTGGTTTGTACCACTTAATCCCAGTCACCTCTTTCAGCCTTTGTCCTACCCCTCTTCCCTCTGGTAACCACTAGTTTGTTCTCTGTACCTGTGAGGCTGTTGTGTTATATTTATCTGTTTTGTTTTTTAGATTTCACATGTAAGTGAAAATATACAGTACTTGTCTTTCTCTTCTGACTTATTTCACGAAGTGTAATACCCTCCAGGTCCATCCATGTTGTCCCACATGGCAAGATTTCATTCTCTTTATGGCTAATATAATCACATCTTCTTGATCTGTTCATCTATCAATGGACACTTAGGTTGTTTCCATAGCTTGGCTATTATAAATAATGCTGCTATGAACATTGTGGTGCATATAACCTTTTGAATTCACGTTTTCTTTTTTTTTTTCTCTTTTGGATAAATACCCAGGAATGAAATTGCTGAATTGTGTGGTAGTTCTATTTTTTATTTTATTTATTTATTTATTTTTTTTTCGGTACGCGGGCCTCTCACCGCTGCGGCCTCTCCCGTTGTGGAGCACAGGCTCCGGACGCACAGGCCCAGCGGCCACGGCTCATGGGCCCAGCCGCTCCACGGCACGCGGGATCCTCCCGGACCGGGGCACGAACCCACGCCCCCTGCATCGGCAGGCGGACTCTCAACCACTGCGCCACCAGGGAAGCCCTCTATTTTTAATTTTTTGAGGAGCCTCCATCCTATTCTCCATAGTGGCTGCCCTGATTTACATTACCACTGACAGTGTGTGAGGATTGCCTTTTCTCCACATCCTCACCAACACTTACTATTTCTCGTCTTCTTGATAACCATTCTGGCAAGTGTAAGATGACATCTCATTGTGGTTTTGATTTTCATTTTCCTGATGATTAGTGATGTTGACTCTATACGCATTTTAAAAAGAAAATTATTAATTCAGGTTCAAGTGATCAGGGAAGGCTTTGTGGAGAGGTAGCATTTATGTTAGGCTTAAAGAAAGGGAATTTGGTAGATAGAGAAAGTAAAGGACAATTTTTGATGGAGACATTTTCAAAAGATGTCATCAAAGATGTAGAGATGGGAAATGGTGAGGTCTGGTTAGGCAAGAGTAAGTAGTTTGTTTTGACCAGCATAGAGATGTCACACTAAAGGAATAACGAATGTATTGGAGGGCTAGAAGTGTACATAGCCAATTGTATACAGCCTGAAATGTCAAGCTAATGAGTCTGTACTTTATGATTTAGGCAGCAGAGGTTGTTAAAGGTTTTTGATGAGGAAGTGACACAATGAAAGCAGTGTATTGTGGAGATCTAGTCAACAGTGCTGCATCTGGAGGATGCTTTGGGGGAAGGGAGTTGTGAGAGATCTAGAATAAGGTAATCTTTAAAAAATTTTGAGGCTGGCATTTCATGAATTGAGCTTTAGAAATGTTGAGTTTGAGGTGATGGCATGAAAGTAAATGGAATTAGCAAGCTTTTAGAAAATTAGAGTTTGACAGAGAGGTCAGAGTTAGAGACAAATATTTGTGAAATAATCCAGAAGTGATGGATGAATCCACGAAAGTGGAGGAGATTTCTGAGAAAGATAATCTAAAGAGGAGCTCACTAACATCGACAATTTTTAAAGCAAGAGGAAAAAGAAGCAGAAGAAATTAAAGAGGGGAAAAGAAGAATCAAATTAGCTTTTGCTCTATTCAATAAGGTCAAGGAAAGGGAGAGTTTTTACAACACAGAGCTTGTCAACCACATCAAACAGTGACCATGAGGATGAGCATTTTCATACATGCACTGTTGAACTGCAACACTGATCATTTCTAACCCTCCTCTTTTTTTTATCATTTGCTAATAACTCAAGATTTGCAATACTAATATTATCAGTAATGAATGGAAAAAAACTTACTTTAATATAAATGTTAAATAGAAGGTAGATAATAAATGTACTTTTACTTCCCTGATTGCTGTGTTTCCAATCATATAAGCAAATGTATATTGCATATATAGTACTGAGTTCCCACAAATTAAATCTGGGAGAAAACTGCTTTCTAGGAGGTCACATTTTCTCTTTTCTTAGCTACCCAAGCCCTTGCCTCTTCCTGTAATCCATTAGGATTTTAAGTATATATTCCCTTGACTTCTCTTCCTTAACTAAAGTAAGAGCAAGAAAGAAATAGAACATTAATATTGTTAAGGGAGCTCTCCATAGGATTTAAGACTTAGGCTGTGAATTTTACCTTAAGATGTTTGGAGGTGTTGTACAAGCTAAATTGAATGACAAAGTGAAGAACAGTGTCAGTACATGATTAAAAACAAAAAGTGAAATTATTTTGAAATTCACTTACATTTAAGATTCATTGTGTTTCCTCTGTGGATTCTATTCGTATCTATAATCCTGCATTCTCCATTTCTACTTGGTTTTCTTAAAATTTCTCTGCCACCTTCACCTTTTCCACTGTAGTTTTTCTTCCTTTGCCATTCCGTTCTTTCCGCTCATCATGTAATCTTTTCCATTTAACTTAATCTCTGTCCCTTCAGGCCCCATACTGAGAAAAGAATAACTTTAAGTGCCTTAATTATTTAATTCTATCTTGAACCTAAAAGGTATTCTAGCAGATCATTTTACTAACAAAATAGTAAATCTATGTGACTTCTTAAAATCCAGTATCCAATATTTTAGTTCTGATCTTGCCCCAAGAATAGTTTCTTTTATGCTATTTTAAATTGTAGTTTTAGTATGCAAGCAGCTTTACCCTTGAATATCTCAGATACTTAGGAGGACCTGAAGCATTTCATGCAGTGCGAGAAATCTCCTGTTACTGATGACATGTATAGGTGGCTCTTTCAAAGTCAGCCATCAGAATGGTTTTATCCTTCCTTCCTTAAATCCTTTTGCCAGACTTCCCAGAAAACTTAGTAAGAAATTCAAACTAGAATTGCTTGGGATGGTTGTATGAAATGGCAGTTTTCCTAAACAGATCTTAGGGTGTGCATTATAATTTTAATAACGGTGAATTTGGAAGCACGGCATTTGAAATGATCAAACAAAAGTGTAATGAATTGTTCTTTCAAAAATATTTGTCACTGTGCCTTACTATGAAAAGCATATAAGCTCATTATAAGAATCTAATATGATTTTTAAGTTAAATTATGGTTGGTCACTAAGTTATTTTTCCCAAAGGCACTTAATAAATGTTAATAAATTGCTATAGTGTAGTAGATATTTTAAGATGAAAATTATGTTCTCTGATTAGATGAGGATGAAACCACTCATGAGAATTATAGTAGACCCTTGACATTCACAGGGTATGCAGCCTGAGATCTTCATGAACCCTCAAATTCAAGAAATTTCCAGTTCAAAAACACGAGAGGTCTGTGCAGTCTTTCTTCCAGTCTTTCTCTGAATCAAATTACCATCGTCACGTGCAGAGTGTAACACAAGTTAACTTTCCAACTTTCAGTAAAATTTACCTCTTGATTAATGTCAGTTTTTTTTTTAATGAAACATTTTTTTTCACATCACAGGTTTTTCTACATCAGTGAGAACAGGTAGAGAACAGCAAAGCTGTATTTATGATGGAAGGATCCACAGGGGTGGAGGAGTTAGGTTGTGTGTGTGGGAGTCAGCATTCTAAAGACTAGATCAGCCCCCCCAGCATGCTTGATTTAGTTTCATGGCTTGACAAATTCCACAGGTGTAATGTCTTGGAACTTTGGGGTAATTGGAAAATAATCAGACCAATCCTCAACATCTGTGAATTTTAGGATCTTGCAATCTAGCATCAATGAGGAAAATCTTAAGTGAACAAACAAGTTCCCCGTACTTTCTCTGCTGATATCTTATTTGAAGAATTGAGAGAGGCACTCAAGATTAATGTTAATATTTTCATCCTTCTTACTTGTAAATATCCAATAACATCAGTAGATAATCTGGGCTACTCCTTCACAGTAAAAGTTGCCTGGGACGTTTTTGAAAGGCATGGGGGAAGGCTGTGTCTTGGGTATGAAGAGACCCCCCATAGAAGTTCAGTAATGAGTAGAGGCTTTATTTTAGTAACCATTGACTGTCGACTGGTTTGGCCCCGACATTCTGAGCTTGGTATTTTATCCCTCAAATTAGGGAGCCTCTGTTTAATTCAGTTCACAGTTGAAGGTCTTGAATCACATCCAGCTTGGCTAAAAGTATTTGGTGGTTATTTAAAAAGAAAGGATTTGTTTGATCATGCCGATTTTTATAGTTCTATCATCATAAGCATAAAACCTGCAGGACCTAGTAGTTAAGCATCTTGATAACACAAAACAAACAGACAATTCCTTTGCACAGCATATAAATTCTTAACACTTCTAATGCTAACACTTGCATTGCTGTAAAAGCTGCCACTTTGATATCTTCTATTGCTAGTGCTACTGCACATTCTCAAGTGACAAACCAAGGAACACATTGAACATTATGATGTGCTGACGTGAGGAAAATTTGTTGTCTCACAGAAAAACTGGAGTAAATTCTTCAATAAAATATCCTTGTAAAAACAAACAAAAAACCTCAAAGGAGAAAATCATTCTCTCTATTCCACCTTCTTCCCATAGAACCAAGCATGTAATAGACATTTTTATTTTATAAATTTATTTATTTATTATTATTATTTTTTTGGCTCTGTTGGGTCTTTGTTGCTGTGCACAGGCTTTCTCTAGTTGCGGCGAGCGGGGGCTACTCTCCATTCCGGTGCGCAGGTTTCTCATTGCCGTGGCTTCTCCTGTTGCAGAGCGTGGGCTCTAGGCACATGAGCTTCAGTAGTTGTGGCGCATGGGCTTAATTGCTCTGTGGCATGTGGGATCTTCCTGGGCCAGAGATCGAAGCTGTGTCCCCTGTATTGGCAGGCGGATTCTTAACCACTGAGCCACCAGGGAAACCCCTAGACATTTAAAACATATTCATTAGTGATTAAAATACGTTTAGAGTTCTAGTTTCTCAAAAACGTGGGCATCGTTTAAACTTTTTCTTTTATTCCAGGAGAATTTATTTCCCTTAATCAATAACCGTCGCCACTCCCCTGCATAGTCTTAGAGTTCACTTAGGCTAATGGTAGTTTTTAAATCTAAAAAATTACTTGAAAATCTTTTAAAAATGGAGCATCTTGGGTTCATCCAAGAATATTGAGTTAAAATTTGAGGGGATGGGATCTTAGAAAATCAAAATATTTTAAACTCTCCCAGGAGATTCTAATGCAGCTGGTCTATAGTATGTAGGAACCCTGCAACTCTTCTGCAACAGGAAAGTGGTTCCCTGTAATAAAAAGTACTGCGTCTGAATTCTTATTAATATACTGTCATTTTTCCTCCCAGGGACTCAGTTTTCCAACCTACACAATTAAATGGCTGTAAACTAGTGATATCTCAGTTTCCTTCCAGACTCAGCAGTCTTTTAATGTCAGTCCTGTGTTTTGTTTTGTTTGTTTGTTTGTTTATATATGTCTTTATATCTGAGCTAACTAAAAAGGTCCCTGAGCGGGTTTCTTGGGATACCTCTCTCTGTTCATTCTTTCCAGGGGCATTTCCAACAACATTGTGAGAATTTTATTTTTACTATCCTTAGTTCTCATGTAACATTATAAGATCTTATCTTTGACTTTTTAAAAAATAATATCTGCTTTCTAAAGTCCTCAGTATATGTCTGCTATGCCCAATTGGCCTTCCTTTAGGAGTTAGAAACCTTAAGGAAAAAAAACTCCTTGTCTTCAAGGATAGCTGTCCCGTGCAGTGGTCCTGCATGCTGATCTCATTGTCCACAACCCAGTTTTTACAAATTATATGAGCAGCAGTGTCAAACTACTTATGGTTCCTCCAAAATTGCTTCATGTCTCCATACAGGTGACCTTGCCCTTCTCTTTTGTCAATATGCCCTTCTCTGCCTTTCCATCTGGAAAACTTCTGTGAAGCTTTTAAATCATCACTGTCAGGTACTCTATGAAGCCCCCTTTGAAACCCTCACCTGCCACACACACACAGTGTAGAATTAATTATTCCTATCTATGTATTATTTCTATGTCTTAGGTATACTTCTGTTCTTGCATGTATCACACTGAATCATATTTACTATAAGTTCCTTGAAGGCCAGAACTATCTCATTCATCTTCACATTTCCAGTGTCTGGTACATAGTATGTTGTGGTTTCTTTTGTTTGTTTGTTTGTTTTATTTTTTTTGGCCACACTGGGTCTTCGTTGTTGCACGCAGGCTTTTCTCTAGTTGTGGCGAGCGGGGGCTACTCCTCCTTGCGGTGCGCGGGCTTCTCATTGTGGTGGCTTCTCTTGTTGTGGAGCACGGGCTCTAGGCACGTGGGCTCAGCAGTTGTGGCACACGGGCTTAGTTGCTCCGCGGCATGTGGGATCTTCCCGGACCAGGGCTTGAACCCATGTCCCCTGCATTGGCAAGCAGGTTCTCAACCACTGCGCCACCAGAGAAGCCCCATGGTACATTTTGCATAAATGCGTGGAGTCCATAGACAAGTGCTAGTCTATAGCCCTATCAAATTCCCCCTTTCTCCTAGGCTCGAGGTGTGTTTTTCTCAGTTGCCTACTGGGGCATCTCAACCCAGATCAACTTGTCTCAGACTGCAATTATTTCTCTCTCCCCACACTTGTTTTTGTTAACTTTTTCTGAATTCTGTTCTACAGTCTCCAACTGTAAACTCTTTTAATTTGATTGGGCCATATTCCTCTGCCGTAATGTGAAAATCACTCTGTTTTTCAACCTCTCAGCATGGCACAAAAGGCTATAAATTATCATACACCTGTTACTTTATAACCATGACTTAATCCTCACTGCTTACTGAACATGCTGTTTATTCATTTATTCATTCATTCACAAATGTTTGTAGTTCACTTCTTATATACTAGGCACTCTGCGTGGCATCATGAACTATTAGAAGTTGGACACCTATTTGCCTTTGTTCCTGTTTCTCCATCTGTTTAGAATGTCAGCCCCACACCGTCTTATCTGGTTGCCAAACCTTTACACACACCTCAAGATCCTATTCCCTTGAGTCTTCTGACTCTTCACAGAGAAATAATCCCTCACTTACATATATTTTCAGAACCTGTACCATACTTTTTTATTATTCTACATGTATTAGTTACAAAGGTAGATTATACCATATTTTATTAAAGTTATTTGACTACTTCTGTAGCTCAGTCTCAGACTCAAGCCCTTTGAGGTCAGAGATTATATTTTATTTCTAACATAATGCTTGGCACATGGTAGATGCTAAATAAACCTTTGCAGAATTGAATTGAACTAGGCCAATTGAATTGCTGTTTCTTTGTCAGAATAAGTTCAAGGTACCACTTCTTTCAACCTGATGAGACAAGTATGAAGGTATATTTATCAGCTTCTCTGTACTTCGTAGAAAGAAACTTGTAAGCAGACATGAATATCATATCATATCATGTGACTATGAATATATCATATCATATCATATGAATATCATTAGAAGACCAGATTCAGGCCCACCCTGCTCTCACATTACTAACACATCTTGTCTATTCTCTAGTTAGGCAGTCTGTTTATGAATAATACTCCAATTGATTCCCTTTCCCGGGTAGAAAACATGTAATATACTTATTTAACAATAACAGTGAACTCTTTCTCCTTTTATCTTTACCTAAATATTTTCTTTCCTGATTCTGTCTTCTGGTTTTTGAATTGTGTATACATATAAATATTTTGCTTTCAATAAGCCCTTTACTCCTTATTTAGTCTGTTTCTTTTGAACAAGATATACTGCTTCATATAATTCTGTACTAGTCATGCTTCTAACCCCACTAAATATCAATGATACTTTTACTAGGGTACTGGAAGTGAGAAATCTACTCAATAAAATGATATTGGAAATGTACAGGACACAGATGATATATGAGGATTTCTCAAATAATATCAGGGAACTATACGTTCTACATGATTTATTGGTATATAGTTTTTATGAGTTAATTTTATCTATTGCTTTAGCCATGGGGATTTTGGATATTTCGACTAAAACCCTGTCTAAATTTACTATGGAGTTTATCAGCTGCTCTGTTCAGGAATATAGATTTATTTTTCCTGTGAAACATGAACTCCATAGACAGAAAGTCCAGATTTGGCTGGTACAGCTGCTCAAGGATGACGCAAAAGACCAATGTTTCTTTCAGCCTCTTGTTCTGCCCCAGTATAGCCTCTGTCTTCATGGTCACAAGAGGGCTGCCCCTTCTCCAGGTATCATGTTCATGTTCCAGGTAGAAAGAAGGGGAAGGCAAAATACAAATAAATGCAAGTCAGCTGAATAACAAGTTTTCCCAGAAGCCCCACAGAATAGCTTCTCTTTCCATTTCATTGACCTGAACAGTATCACGTGAACACTCATTGCTTCATCTGAGTCTGTGAAGCTGATTATATTCAACCAGGCCTTTCGTCAACTTGAACAAAGTTTGGGTTCTTTTGGTAGAGAAGAAGAGAAGGATGAATTTTGAGATAGGCATCTGAACAGTGTCTGCCGACAACAGTTTAACATAGCTGTTAGTACCTCATGGGGCCTAAGAAATCTGTGAAAAGAGATTCTGTTTAAATTAAAAAACAAACCCTTGTGTTGAGGGCTGACTTTCAATAGATTGCAGTAAGGGTGCTTCTCTGCTGTGTAGGAAACCCCAAGAAAAGAGATTTTATGACTTGAGATACTTTAGTGACAAGAAATTTTGTTTTTTGGTAAAATTTCTTCTAGGAACATTTAGAAAGACATAAATCTGGACATTAATGTGATTAAAGGTCAGTTAGTTATAGGTCAGTTAGTTATAGGACTTTATTCTAAGTTTTAATATTTTTAATTATAACTAAAATGTTATTAAAGACTCCATATATTTTGAGTACTAGGTAAAGCACAATACAACGTAAGCTAAGCAGAGGTAATTCTTTCCCTCCAGGAAATTGCTACTGAAGCTTGGCAGCACTGGTGAGGTACCCCAGCTGAACATACATAGGCAGTGGAAGAAACACTGGAAAGTTTAGATAAATGAAGCATATGCATATTTTGCAAGTACAGAAGCAAGTGTTTTTGAAGGATAGTGAAAAAAATAGTCGTAGAAGGTAAAATTTAAACAAGTTAAGGTCAGAAATTTTTTTTTTTCACTTGGCTCTTACATATTGCTGGAAACTTTAAAAGAAAGTTCTCACTTCCCTTCCAGCTATAGTGAAGATAAGAGTTGTATTCCATACTTTTTCTATATTTCCTGCAGTAATCTGGATTGTAAGAAACTACACTAGAAAAATAGGTACTACCAAGGAAACCCTTCTTGCTCTCCCTCACCTCCATCCCTACGGACCCACATGAGTTCCTGCTGTGTTCCAAGTGCCAGGTACCTCGCCCATGATTGGTCATTTTATCTCCATGGAAACCCCAGAATTGGTCAGTACTATTCCTGTTTTACCTGTGAGGATCAGAGAGCCAGAAGCGTTCAGTAACTTTCCCAAGGAGCCAGGGCAGAATGTCAGATGTGTCTTGTTACCAGAACATTTTTTTTCCACCATCCTTTATGTTTGAAATGAATGAATCATTTCTTCAGGAATTCTCAACTTCAGGACAGGCAGGAGGACAGAACAGGCAGACATTCCTCATTCTGTGAAGGCTGCCTGTCTGGTGGAAGGCTCACCATTCTGGGGAGTAAGAATGGGAAGTCCCTGTGCTGTGTGTGATTCTGCCCAACCAAACCAGGATTATTCTTGTGAGTGTTTGTCATCACTTCATCCAGGGCTCCATGAGAATAAGAATTAATCATTGGTTTGCATCTGAGATACTGTAAATGCATAATGATTTTTAATAATCTCACCTTCTCTAATAGGTCCTGCATGCTTTCTGGTAATTATCCAGAATGAAATTAAAATGAAGTAGAGTCCATCCTCTTCTTAAAGTGTGTGATTTATGAAATTAGTGCAATTGGATTTTATCTTGCAAACAAAAGAAATAGTATAACTTTTATACTATTAAATAGTATAACTTTTAATAGTATATTAAATAGTATAACTTTTATACTATTATTTAATAATAGTATATTAAATAGTATAGTATAATAATATACTATTTAATAATAGTATATTAAATAGTACAACTTTTATACTATTAAATAGTATAACTTTTATACTATTATAGTATGAACTTTTCTTCAGAGAAATACATCATAAATTTAAGAAGCAAAGAAAGTAAGCCAGATAATCCTGTTATTTTTGTTCTCTGTAGTAAAATTGTGAACGTTTAAAGATGTCTAGCTATTTTTTTATCAGCTCTACCTGTATGTGGTTTCTTTTAATTTTATTTCTAATATTCATTTGCAATAGGCATTTTGCATATCATTAGACAAGGAAGATGAGACTCTAATGCCTTGTCAGTTCAGGCAGGTATATGGTGGACTAGGTGCAAGGTAGGAGGAGGAAATAGATTGTACTTCACAGCTCATTTACCCTCTGAAGAAATATTCATTTCTCTCCCTCTCTAAATCTCTGTGTCTCCCCCCCCCCATCTCCCCTTCTCTCTTTCTCTCTTTTCCTTTCCCCCTCTCTTCCTCTCATATTCTGGCTTTCAGGCCTCACTCTGCAACCCCTTCTTTAAACACTAGAACATTTAAATCTATCTATGAAATACAGAGACGCATATACATAAAGTAAAAAAGACTCAGTACTTTCTGGTTCGTGATTCCTGAGACTTTGAGGACACCAGAACTTGTTGGAAGCAGTGTGCATGAGATATCAAGTTTCTGATGAAGGACTGTTAAATGGGTTATTCAGTGCTAAGATGTAACTTGCCATCACTAAAGGGTCAAAATAGCATTGATTAACAGTGTCATACCAAATACAAATTGCTTTAAAAGAAACATCTGTTCTGGGACTAATTGAGAGTGAGGACTACTTCTTAAGAACTACATCAGAAAGGAGTACTTAAGCAATCGATGCAGTTATGGTATCTGGCATTCCATTCAAGAATTTCCAGCACTGCTGGACTAGAGCACAGGTTAGTTAATATATTTTATTCCCCGTCCCCCGACCTTTTTGCTTGCTATTCTATTCAAGGAGATATTTATTTAATAAAAAGAGAGTTCAGGAGTAATGTAGAAATAAATGGAAAAGTCTACTTTATACAATTTCGTATGAAACAAATAATTACCATGCTCCAGTGGAAAAGCTACAAGCTAAAAACAAGATAGCAGTAAGATTTCGAAACTGGTTTACAGTACTTCCATGTATTAGAATTTACATCCTCAGTCAATCAATCCATCAGAGAAACATGACTAAATGCCCTCAGTGTATTAGATACTTTGCTAAGCAGACATCAGGTACCATAGGGGATTCAAAGATGTTCCTATCCTCAGAGAGTTGGCAATCTGGCTAGATAAAAAATTCAAGATAATAACCATTCTTCTAAGCCATTTTAAACAAAACTCAGTGGTTTAAGGTTAAAAATAAAAACCCTCCTTGACAGTTATGGCTTTTTATGGAATAAATTGCCTTTTTTTTTCCCCCTCTAAGTGTTTAGTGAATCAGCCATCACTTATAAACTGAGCAGAGTAGGGTTTTCTTCATTTTTTGTGCCTCCTGAGGCTTTGTTTGTGGTTCTTTAAAATTTGTTTAGGACTGAGTTCCAGAGTCTAAGGGATACTGAAGCATGGAAACGAGTCTAAGGATAACAAGTAATATGATAGAGATGGTTAAAGGGAAAATGGGAGAGCCGATCACAAAGGGAGTTTACCCAGATCGAAAAGAAGAAAAGGGAGAAAAAAGTATTTTAATAATTTCTTCACATTCAAAAGAAATTATCATGCCGAGGGTAGTAGGCATTTATTTTTTTGCATTACTGAGACTAAGGGAAGAATATAAATTCTGTTTTAATAAGACTAATCAGAGTACTTATGTGCCGAATCCTCATGTCAGTGAAGGTTTTTAAGAGTTAACATGTTTGATGAAAAACATTTATAGCCACCGTTCTAAGTCCTGGTTTCAGTTTGCAAATAGCCTCATTTTGAGTGATTATTAAAGCAATGTGTGCTTACAAAAATAATTCAGAAACACAGAAGAATATGAAGGACTCAAATTCACCCAAATTCCAACCTCCCAGTGATATTATTAACACTTATCTACATGCTTACCAGCATTTGTGTGTGCGTCCACATGACATCATCATGCCAGTCTAGAAATGAATGCAGTTTTATATTTTGTAGTTTCTTTTTAAACATAAGAATCATTTGCATCCAGTTGTTGGCGTACAGCTTCGTTTAGGACCATGGAAAAGCACGAGCCTGTTTGTAAATGACCTGTTGTTGCTCGGTTCATGCTTTGCTGTAGCGGTAAGAGGCCAGACTCTGCTATATGGGGGACTCTGGGTTCCAGGACCGACTCCAGCACTCAGTACTGTATGACTCTGGGGAAGGCAGGGCAGTGGAGCCTCATTTTCCGCTTCTGTCAACTGAGGGGATTTGACTCGTCTCTAGCTCTAAAAATTTATTATCCTAATGCTTTGCTTTTAGCAAAAGTGTATACCTTTATAGCAGCTTGTATTTACAGAAAAATCAGCCTTCTTTATTACATGTCAGAAAGCTTTTAACTTTGATAACGAGTTAGTTTTCGCCTTAATAGCACAGACAAAAAGAAACAAGATTATTTTAAAATTTGGAAATTTATGACTCATTTACTGAAGTTAAAATATTCTGATAACTCAGAGAAAAAGTGAAATTTGTTGTTAGAATATTATACAATGTGCATATTAATCACACACAAATATAGTTTTCATCCCATTATGTTCTACGTGCCCCCCCATGACATGCCAGCTTATCTATTTAGAGTACTTTTCTGTGTGCTCAATTGTATATGTAAGGTTTCTAATGAAGAAAAATAAAATAAGGAATATTTAGAAATATAATTATGTAGAGGTCACAACTGTGGAAATTGCTTCTCTCACAATCACTATAACTTGGCTTTATTGCCTAAATTATATAGTAATAAAAATTATCTGTATACTCCTAGAGTAACTAGTCTTGGTTCTTAGTAAGAATTTGCAATCTATTTATCTAAATAGAAAACAATTCTGTTATTATAGTCACTTTTGAAACAGTGTTTTCTAGTACACTTGAAGCCATGAGTTGAAATACTTCAGATACTGTGAAATAAAAAAAAACTTTAAACTATTTCATTAGTAAAAATGCTTGCAGGCTTCCCTGGTGGCGCAGTGGTTGAGAGTCCGCCTGCCGATGTAGGGGACACGGGTTCGTGCCCCGGTCCGGGAGGATCCCACATGCCGCGGGGCGGCTGGGCCCTGTGAGCTATGGCCGCTGAGCCTGCGCCTCTGGAGCCTGTGCTCCGCAATGGGAGAGGCCACAACAGTGAGGGGCCCGCGTACTGGAAAAAATAATAATAATAATAATGTTTGCTACAATTTATTTATCATAATAGCTATTATTCGTTCAAATCAATCTCCATGAGTTATGGGAAGGAATATAGAGCTGGGTTCAGGATGCCTGGACCATAACGCTGTTACAGTGTTGTGAGAACTTGGGCAAATCATGTCAACTCCTCTGACTCTCTGTTTTCTCTTATATGGTGAGAATTACTAAATAATGTGCATGAAAATGTAATAGAAATGTAAGCTACAATTAATTTCTTTAGTATTTTTCCTTCTAATAGAATGAAAACACTTATAAAAGTAAAATCCTGAATGAAATAGTGAACTAAGAATTCAGCCAGTCAGTGTTTACCTCTTCAGAGGTCAACAGCATATAAATACACAGATCAGTTTTGTTGATTGCTCCCGTTCATTACTGTGCATGCTCTCATTCAGTTTTCAGGAAATAAATAACATCTTTAGAAAGCTCTAACTTCATTTTCCATTCATAATAGAAGATTAGAGAGAGACAATTTTGTTGACAGATTACATGGGTGTCTTATATTCCACCAGTTGGAATCTAGTGAATGATTTAAATACACCAAGTACAAGAATATGTATTAGTAATAAACTGACTTCCTTTCTGATGGCACTGAGCATGTGAATACCCACAAACACAGCTGGACCCTTTAAAGGATGAAAGTAGATTTCTGCTTGTTAAACTCTGATGTATTATTGTTAAAACATAAATGGAACCCAGTTTTGAAAAGGTGTTCCAAAAGATGCCACAATTATCTGAGCTGCACATACATCTCCAGATGATCTGCAGACTTTGCGTGATTCTCCATTAATGCATTTGCTCTTAGTTATATATAAGGATTATATTCCTTACTGAAGTTTTCTAGTTATATTTTTATTGTTCTTTTTAATCCTTTTCCATGTAAATACATATTATTTAAGAAAAATAACTCCAGACAGTACTATCATAAGTCAGTAACAGAAGAGGCCAAAAATGTAAGGGATAGAATTATTTGGTATTATACTTATTCCACTAATTAATAGTAACCAAATAAATATTACGGCTTCCCCAAAACTTTTACCATTTTTTTAAGTCAGGAAACATTTTAAAAATAAAATATCTTCAAAAAATTGCATGCATGCATTATTGGTTGGAACATGCAGGTACCCCTTGAGATTAGTATGATGTGATTTGTCCTGCAGCTGCTTCAAATTAAGAACAGGTGTGGGAGACAGATTATGCAAATACTCATATTAATGTAATTGTCAAATTGGTGTGTTTACCATTGTGCTTTTAAAGAGTAGACTGTACTATTTTAAATGTAAATTAGCTTCATTCTTGAGAGCAGCTATTGGGTAATGGAAACTTGGTCCTGGCTTAGAAATGAATAATTTCTAATAGACAATAACACAATTCTAAAATCTGACATTTTCTTTCCCAGTAAACTCTTCCACACATAAAAAATGACAATTCTATATTATTTTTAGTACATATATAGTCATGGAGGTTTGTGTAAGTTTGAGTTCATTTTGGCACGAGACTACTATTTTCTTTTTTATTGTGGTACATAGTGATTACTCTGATAGCTTTTGATCTCCTTCTATCTTTTCTAATTCAGAACTCATCTCAGCTTTCCATCTTTATGGATCTAAACGCTCAAGAAATATATTCTTTGGAGAAATTGCATTCTATTTAATTTAATAATAATCTTACCTCATAGAATCTAGTTGCCTTCCGTTGTATTTTAATATTTGAAATGTTTAAACACTAATGTTGGTATTTTTAACCATGTTTTATGAATACAGAGCAGGCTTTTACTGCTAGTTCATTCATGTATCTGTGTGAGGATTTTATACGTGCCCAATGTCATGATACACCTACAGCTCTGCCCAAAAAAGGGCTTTATCTTAGTCCCTAGCTGGTCTCCTGTGCCTCTTAGTGACAAGTTTGTTGGCCATTATATCGGAATATAATGTGGGTGACTAGGCCAGTGAAAAGGAAGGCTGAGGTGTCAACCAGAGATGTTAGAGAAATCACATTTCTTAGGTTCCCATCCTTTTTCAATGCCTCTTTTTCTCTAACAAAAGAAAAGTCCTAAAGCATTTATGATTTTATTTTCACTTGACATATATTCAGGCTTACTTTTTATATCTGGTAATGTATTTCTGCTTTCTCATTTCACAGAATAAGAAACTGAGCCTCAGAAAGGTTAAATTACATTATCTAAGGTCATGTAGCTGGTGGTTTGAGCTGGGATGTGAATTCAAATCAGTCTGATTCCAATTCCTGCGCCTCTTACCTTGCCATTAATCACTGATAACATGCATCCCTTAATTGCTGTTTAAAATATCTCAGATTTTATGTTTTTAGAAAACATGATCAAAATAAGGGGGATGACAAATATGAAAACTACCTTTTCTTGAATGTCTTTGTTGTTTTGAATCCAGATCAATCTGTGGTTAAGATAAAGCAGTGGTGATGAAGGGAAGGGATTGGAGGGACGCATGGGGCCTCCCCCATGAAAGCAGTCTCCATCACCACTACCACTAGAAGATTCTACTGGAGTGACTCTGACTTCCTTTATTCCTTTCTCTCCTATACCTCATCATCCCCAGCTGTTGGGAAGCACTATTAAGAAGGCAGTGGGACTTGGTAATGAAGTTAGATATTCACCCATGAATATGGGGAATTATCTTTTGATATGGAAAAGAAAAAGCGAGTGGCAGCCCCGAACCTCTACTGGAGGTTTTCTTGGCGTCATGAGAGTTTTAATATCAAATGGTAAGAGATTTTCTGTTGGAAAGAGTGCTGTTTTTTTAATAATTGGTCCTCTTCCTTCAGGTTGCCTCTCTACCTCACATCATGATCAAGAGGGGGGAAAGGGTTGATGGGGAGAGAATGATAATCAGAGATGCCAACAAGATGAGCTTCTGTAAGTGCAGCTTGCAGTCTCTATTCCTCATTAAAGAGTCTATCATTTATCATTATTGGCAAGAAAAGGAGCTGCCACTGAGACCAACAGTGGATAAAAAGTAGCTGATCCAAGGGCTGCTGCTGCTTCCCCTGCAGGGATCAGAAAAGGAACTGCCACATCCTTCAGGCCCCTCATAAATTCCTAGGGGTGACCATGATCTGAATTGTTCCCCCCTAAGGAGAAAAGCATACAGTAAAAGAGATGCTGGTACTTTCTGAATTTGAACAAATGAAAGCATGATACAGTGTTTTGTTTTGATACATAACAGACATAGCAATGGCTCCTCAGGCTTTGTTCATTGATTCAAGTCCTAGTCCAAAAATGCATTCTCACGGGAAGGATCACCAAAAGGTAGTTATAGGTCTTGCCCAAGCCACAGACTCCAAGGACATCTAGGGTTAGTGCCTCTATGAAGGTATAGTGCCCTACATAAGCAAAGCAATGAATGCTTCCTTGTTGTACCCTCACTGCTTTTGATATTTCCGATAAAGTTGGTGGCAGAGGCATTTCAGAAGTAGTTTGAATAGGAGTTTCTTACTTCTACTTTGATGCTTAAAAGTATATTGCTGCAAGACCATCAGCTAAAGTGAGATGTCTACTAACAAAAAAAAATTAATAACTTTATAGATATTTTGTATTGCCTTTTGAAGAAAAACCCTAAACCAGGTTGAAAGCTATACAGTATATCTAATCTATTACTTTCTGTTTTATTCCCCATATTATTATTTTAACTTGTTTTGTAGTCATTTTACTTTTTCAGCAATTGAAATTAATACATGAAATGCAGTTTTTACATTGAGCAAGAAAAGCTTTTGCTTTAAGAAATGCCAAGTCCCTACCCTGAATCCTTGGGCTCTAACCCTATGTCCATACGTTCCTGGACAATGCCTCAAGGTAAAAAACAAAGATTTATTCTGTGCTCAGTGTCTGATTTGAAATATTCAGAATATAGACTTACTCAGAGCTTGGAAGCTGGTTTAATACATGTGCCAGCCATCCTGAAAGGCATTTCAGTAGGCTCTGTACCCCGGCATTTGTTTTAGAAATAATTGCATGCAAATGTAGTTTAACATCTGTACTATGTCTCTTAATCCTAACCAGGCATTTTCCATTAGATGTACTCTGAAAATCACATTAAGAAAAATATATCATCTGTGAAATTGTATTCTGAATGCCCCAAATAGCAAAGAAAGGGGCAGTATCCAGTTAAATCTAATGTGAAGCATTCCTTTTTTCTCCTGAATCCCAAATTTTAAAATGTTTATTTCATTTCTCTTAGTGCTGCACTATAAAATTGAAATGAGATTTTCTGTTTTCCAAATTTTTCCATTTAGCTTACCACAAAAAACTCTCTTGAAGATGAAACTATACTGCTATGTAAAATTTCCTTAATTTTTGCTTGGTAATACAGAATGTAAGTTAGTTTATGTTGGTACCTTTATGGGAATGCAATTCAGATAAGTTACATTTTAGTACATTGTATTCTTGGAAGCAGAATTTTCCAAGTGGAATTTTGTTACTGAACTGACTTTAAACATACTATAATTTACTCATGTACTTAAAAAATTAGGGAAAGAATATTAAGGAATAAAACATATGCAGAGTCCTAGGAAAGCAACTGACTGGAAGGAAGAGGAAGGGGAGTTCCTGGAAAAAAAGTTATTTCTTGCCATCATTGAGATTTAAAAGAATATCTTGTGCTCTTCTGCATTGGTCACAGTTACTACTTCAAGACTGTAGTAATATGACTCTAAATACCTAAGAAATGTGTTCATGTATTTGACCCTTCATTTAATCCTCCAAGCGAAAATCAGGTGGTGTGCACATGTAATTATGAGAAATTTGAAGCACCTAAAGGCCACTTTGCTTTCCATGATGCACTTGGAGATCTGGCTTCTGACTCTCTGTCTCCATCCCTGCCACCCTCTCTTGCCTAGCACTATTTTCTCTGACGTTGCTGGATTATCAGTGTTTCTCTGAATGATGCAGGGGCCCCTGTATCTTCAAGCCTTCATAACGGCTGCTTCTTTGGTCTTGAATGCTTTCCACCTACACCCACCTCACACCCATTTGTATACTAATGTCCATTTATTATCACCTAGTCTAAAATACTTTGCTATCCACTGTCTGCCATGTAAGTACTAAGTACCCTTCCTCTGTACTCCCATAGAACCCTGTGCATCTATCTGTCATAGCACTTATTATGATACCCTTCACTCGTAGTTTGTCTTCCCAATTCTTCTCTAACCTCTTTGGGTTAGGGACTCCTACTTAACCCTGCATCCCCATTCTTAACCTAGTAAGTAGTTTTCCGTAGTATCCTGCAGAAGTGAGAGAGAACCCCACCCAAAATTTAGTTTAGATGTCGAAGCTGATGACACTCAACACACCAAGAGAATTTGAGAGAAATTTGATTACTCACATGGGAGACGCTGGGGGAGAACCAATGGGGCACAAGCAGGTCCAGGCTGGCTTGGGATAGTAGAGGGTGTAGGCTGGGTCTGTATAATGGCTATGGGGCGAGCTGGGGAAAAGATCACTTGAACAAGTGTTTTAAATTTCCCTCCAGTGGCAAAGGTGGAGGTGCATGCACAAGTTTTCTGTCCAGATGTGGAGCCATAGGGGAAAGGGAGGTTGAGGCCTAAAAAGTCAACAGTCAGATAAGAAATGGAGTCAGACCCTTTACTGTAAGTGGCAACTAGATGGTCTTTAAATCTTTGGTGAATAAGATACTGAACGAACTACAGTCAGTCAGTAGCCCCCCATCATCAACAGGTAGCTTCAAGCACCTACATGTCTTGTACACCATCCACTTCTTAATGCTTTCTCATTCAATAAGGAAAGTTGTTTTACCCAGGCCTGTTTCTTACCTGCTACTACCTCACCTAACCTCCTTAAGGCAACAAGAGACATCTGTATTTTCTTTTGACTACAGCAGAAAAAGAGCAGAAACCTAAGGACTATTACTCTTATGTGAGCATAAGCTACTTCTGCCTAGCCCCAATATACCCAGTGGGAAAATCCTATGCATAGAATCCATCTTCTTTATCTATTAAGTAATTACTGTATAACTTAAAATGCTGTCTTCCATTCTCCACGATGATCATGAGAAATCCAGCTCCCTGTTTTATTTTTTTTTAAGAAGATCTTAACATATTCTCTTGAACAAAGCAAACAAGCATAGAACAAAAATAGAATATTCTACCAGTACTCTGCGTGAGTATCTCATGCCAGAAGTGTCTGTTGACTGCTGTCTTCATCTCCTCTTAGAATGTAATAAGTACATCACTTGTAGGAGCACTACAGGCATCTTTTGTTTTCCAATGACTTTAGGTGCATGAAAGACACTTGATTAACATCCCTGGAGATTCAAGTTGTCTAAGTAGTCAGTGGACAGGTGTAGGTCTTATTCTTCTCACAGACGGCGCCGGGTCATCTGCCCCATCCTTGAGCTCAGCCTCACCTCTGCAGACAGCTGGGCTCTGTGGATGAGAGGTGTCCATATCTTTTCTATTCCTTGCTCCTCTGCTGAGGTTTCTAACAAGGGTGCCAATTAGTGCCAGTTATGATGGCAGCTTTCTGAGGTGAATAAGAAGGGGACTGACGAAAACCAGGGTGAAAAATCTGAGTTCGACACTGTTATATTGTGTAATCTTTGTTAATTCTTCAGTTCTTTTAAGCTGTGAAATGGGGATCGAATTTATTTTAGAAATGTCAGTGGATTTAATTGATGAATATTAAGTACTGTACAATCTCAAATCCTCCAAATATGTGATATGTGGATTGAGACAACAGCCATCACTAAACTTTCTTTGCTAGTGTTTACCTACCCTTTCTTTTCTTAAAAAAGGAAAAGAAATAATTTAGAATCTGTTGAACAAGGAAAAACAAATGAGTATGTAATCTTAAATTATGATAAAAATAAAAATCCTAATGCCCATCAAGAATCAATACATTAATAAATATACCTGTGCAGATATTTTAAAATTTAACCTAATGTTTTATTTTGCCATTTTTATATATTAAACTGTGTTTTGCAGAATAGAAAGTCTGATTATACAAGCTGACATTTTAGGAGAGGAAAAGATTTATAAAGCTGACATTATGACAGCAATTTGTGATTACTTCACTTAATTTTGCAACTAGTAAAACATGAGGTGGCCAAGATCATGACTTCCAGCCTTATCTTTTGTCTCTTTTGTCTTTGGATTATAACCTAAAATTTGCTCCAAAACTTAATTTAAAGGCTATCAAAGTTTAATCCTAATTTTGGCAGTGAGATCATTGATTGAAACATTTTGAAGTATTCTTGTTAGTTTATTTCTCTGGCTTCAAGTCACTTAAACATACAACTTAAACAAAAAAGTGGGATCTGTTCAAAGATACAGAATTGGTCACAAAATCCAAGGGAAAATGAAACAAAAATCTGGTCACAGAAAGATAAGAAGCAAAAGCAAGATCGTTGGACAGGCTCTGTGGGGTCCCAGCATTAGGTTGGATGAATTCCTGTTCATTATTCTCAAGAATCAGTTACTGAGAGAGGGAATCTGATTGGCCTATTTGTAGCAGCCACCTACCCTTGAGCCAGTCCTACCAATTTGCATATGATGTTGGGAGCTGGGGTGCAGAATGGGGATGGTCCCCCAAGAAAAACTTTGGTGTTGTTAGCAAAAAGAGGAATAGATTCCATGTAGGGAAGATCAACAGATTTCCTCTGTAGTCACTGAGCTGGTTTGCTACAAGATTGTAGCATGGTCTCGACAATAGTTTTTTTCTCAAAGAACTCTACTCTTCCAACAGTAAGGAAACACATAGCAATAGGGAACTGTAGGGAAGTAGCACCTAGTAACACATTTGTACGTGCAAATTCACTAATACATATGTTCCTAAGGATTGTATAAAAATCAAATTTATTTTAGACGAGTTCTCTTTCTGTTTACATAAATACAACCTTAACTACATTTTTATTTTGAATAATTAAGGAAATAGGAATCCCTAATTTAATTTCATAAATTTGGACTTTCATGTTGAGTTTATTACCAGTGAATGTTATAATTTGGCATGTTTATCAAGGAAAAGAAAATATACTATTTTAAAAAATTTACACTGGGGCTTCCCTGGTGGCGCAGTGGTTGAGAGTCCGCCTGTTGCTGCAGGGGACGCGGGTTCGTGGCCAGGTCCGGGAAGATCCCACATGCCACAGAGCGGTTGGGCCCGTGAGCCATGGCCGCTGAGCCTGTGCGTCCGGAGCCTGTGCTCCACAATGGGAGAGGCCACAACAGTGAGAGGCTCGTGTACCGCAAAAAAAAAAAAAAAAAAAAAAAAATTTACACTGATCCATGAAGAAAACAAGCAGAAAATTATAAACTTTTAATAATCAGTACCTTCAACAATATTCTGTATGTCCTTGGACCAATTTTTTAAAATCAGTCTGAGTTAGTAGACCTAAGGAATCCCCATTCTGATCATAAGCACTGCTCTTCCTTGTCATCCTCTCCACATCACCACGCCCATGCCCACCTACATGGCTTCCTGATCCAACTGTATCCCATGATTAATGATGACATTAAAGAAACTCTCGCTATTTTGTATCGTTCACTCTGACCTTGCTCTCCATTCTCCAAACTGTGGCTTTCCTTACTCCTACTCCCAAGCAAGCTACTGGATATTGCTACAGAAAATCACAGTATCAGGCAGTATTGAGTCCACAACTTCACCTTAGCCTTCATCACTGTTTAGCAATCGTTTCTAAACTCCTCACTCCCCCCTCCCTACACCAGCTTCCTGCCTTAACTGTCCCCTTTCAGCTCCTACATCTCACATCGAGCCCCTAGTCCCAGTGACTTTGTCTCCTCCTTCAGAGATAAAATTCAGAGGCCACCAAGTAAGATCTCCCTCTGCCTCTCTCATCTCCACTCCTAAAACAAACTCATATTGGCACCTCTCTTTATGCCCTTTTGTATCACAGTGAGATCTTTTCTCCAAGGCCAACTTGATACCTGCCCTGCCCAGCCTTTCCTACGACCTTGTCATGTCAGCCTCACAGCTGCTCTCCTGTATCTTCAGTCTCCCATTTTCTGTGAGTCTTCCTGTCTTTAAAAACCAAACACCCACAAAACAAAATCTTATTTGAACCTTTGTTTTATATCAGGCACTCTTCCTAACCCACTCCTTTCCTTCATCATTAAACTTTTGGAAAGAATTGGTTACCCTTCAATCTCTGTTCCTTCTTTGACTTATTATATTATGTCTCTATCACCACGCCCATTCTGAAATTATTCTTTTGAGTATCACTGACAACCTCTGAGAGTTGTATTCAAGTCAAAGTCCCATCCTACTAGACCCTGTCAGAACACTTGAGACATTTGACACCAGTCCTCTTAATTTGGTGGCTTTCCTCATCTCTGTCCATAACTTTTTATGTTCAATTGTTATATCAGTGGAGCTAAACTCTGGCTGCACATCATCATTACCTGAGGTGCCTGAGCGCCATCCTAGCCTAATACAATCAGAAGCTGAAGGTGGTGGAGCCCAGCATCAGTATTGACTCAAAGCTCCCCAGGTGATGCTAGCACATGGCACAGGTTGAGAACCATTCCTTTAGATGATCTCAGTGACAGAACTTATCCACTTCCTGTGGGGTCACCACCACAGAAGGTCTCAGATCTCTATATATCTTGCCTTGTCTCCTGAACTTGAGGCTTATGCTACACTCAAATGTTTGCTAGAAATAACTACCTGGATGTCCTGCAGTGAGATCTAGTATAGTATTTCTAGTATTTCCAGTTAAAGCACATTCTCCTGTATTCCTTAAAAACCATTTTTTCTTGCATCCTCTTATCTTGCTGGTGACATCACAGCCTACTCCCAGTGTCCCTTATCCTTCGCTCTCTCACTCTATCACTCAGGTAGTCTTCAGATCCTTGGAAATCAGCCTTTCCTCAAATTCAGTCTCCTGTTCTTACTTTCAGTGCTCTTCATTCAGCCCAGACCATAAATAACTCTCTGGTGAACCTTTGGGCATCTTAGGCTACCATCTACCAGTTTTTCCCAATTCCAGTCTAAGCCCACACCCTCATGCTTTTCTCTTGTCTCCTTAAAAGAAAATTTGCTCGGGCTTCCCTGGTGGCGCAGTGGTTGAGAATCTGCCTGCTGATGCAGGGGACACGGATTCGAGCCCTGGTCTGGGAGGATCCCACATGCCACAGGGCAACTAAGCCCGTGAGCCACAACTACTGAGCCTGCACATCTGGAGCCTGTGCTCCGCAACAAGAGAGGCCGCGATAGTGAGAGGCCCGCGTACTGCGATGAAGAGTGGCCCCCTCTTGCCACACTAGAGAAAGCCCTCGCACAGAAACGAAGACCCAACACAGCCCAAAATAAATAAATAAAAAATGGATGGAAGTGAAATTTAAAAAAGAAAAGAAAAGAAAAGAAAATTTGCTCCTGCCCTTTACCTCAGGACATGACAGAAATTCCCTTTGTCTGATGGGCAGAACTTTTCATAGTCCCAGCTTTCCAGTCTTCTCTCTCACCTCCGTCCTCATCCATACCACACTCCAGCCATAGCCACATGATCACATTTCTCAAGTACAATTCTAAATCTTTTGGATTCTCCCTTTCTTCCTTTCCACGTCTTTCTTTTTAGAGTAATAAATTCCTCATTCTTAATACATTCTTCCAGTACAATGGAACTGTACTTTTTACCTCTTCAACAATACGTTTCTCTCTAATGTTGTCTCAACCTAGGATCCATGGGTAGAATTCAGGAGGTCTATGAATATGAATGGAGGAGAAAGTATTCTCACTTTCACTTCTAATTAAAACTTCATATTTTCTTCTATTATGAATGTAGGTAACAAACCACAATAGTATTGGCAGTATCTGTGACATCGTCCTCAAAAAAAAAATTACAGATGTTTTCATCTGTTGGCAAAAATATCTAGAAACATTAGTTATGCTTATTACTACTTAAAAATTAGAGTGGTTATTAAACCTGACATTGTATCTTATTATTTAATGTATTTACAGAGAAGCACATTTAGTAATATTTCACAAGTGTGGCTTTTTAAATATTTTGAAATCTGAATTTCAACATAACTGATTTCCTTTCTAACTTCTTACATTTTATTTTATGCAATTAAATTTTTTTCTGAGGAGGCCATTCTTGACTTGAATGGAGTGTCAAAGGGTTCAAGATGCAAATGGCACTTACTCAGTTGTATCCTAGTTTACAAGGCTTTTCCTCCCGCTCTCGTCTGAAACCAAGGACAATTTTCATTCATTTTTATATCCACGTGGCTAACGTAATTTATAGCACACAGTAGGTACTGAAAAATGTTCACTGACTGAATAATGGAATAAAAGAATGAGAAATTACCTGTCCCACAAATATCCTGAACACAGAAGACAATATTTCTCAAAGTGTAATCATGGAAGCTCTAAATCACAGTCACCAAGATGCTTGTTAGAATGCATATTCATGGGCCCTATCTCAGATCTTTTGAATTTGAGTCCCTAGAAGTGTAGAATTTTCAATTATAACAGTTCATGCTAACGTCTGCGAACCTGTTCCAGTAGGCTATTGTGATGCACAGCAGCCTTAAAAAATAAATAAAAGCATGAGCTTTTGTAAATAATTTCAGCTCCCTGGGCTCTATTTTCTTTCTCTGCGAAGTGATTCTTTAATGGCTGCATCCTATTCTCAATATCATATGGGTTTTGTAGTCAGTGCCACAGAAGGAAGTAAGGCAGGACTTACTCCTTGTTCAGAATGAAGAATGAAGAGTCTTCGGGCATGTGCTCATACTGGTTTGGTCCTGTGGGGTACATGGTCCCTGCACCTCGTTGACTGACTCCAAACAATATACCACCTACTCAGATCCACTGGTCTTATGAAATAATGTTTGCCAGACAGCAGTTCTCTTTTCTTCACCTCCTCTGTCAGGGCTAGGCAGCTTTTAGTCTGTTTTTCGGAGGTGGGCTGGGGATAGACGAAGTAATTTGAATTTGCAAAGCCAACACATATCACCCTGGCACAACTCTGGCCCCACTGTCCCTGGGACAGTCTCCATCAGATGTGATGAACGGCCTAAAGATAGCCAACCAAGCCAACAAACAGAACGGTTAGAGTGGAGGGAAGGCCAGTTAACCGTTTAATTTTATTCCTGTTTCATACTAGGTCAAGAGTATCCACATTTCTTAAAAAAAAAAAAAAAAGGGCTTCCCTGGTGGCGCAGTGGTTGAGAGTCCGCCTGCCGATGCAGGGGACGTGGGTTCGTGCCCCAGTCCGAGAGGATCCCACGTGCCGGGGAGCGGCTGGGCCTGTGAGCCATGGCCGCTGAGCCTGCGCGTCCGGAGCCTGTGCTCCGCAGTGGGAGAGACCACAGCAGTGAGAGGCCCGCGCACCACAAAAAAAAAAAAAAAAAAAGAGGATCCACATTTCTTGACTGGCCGAACACTATTTTAAAATTTTTGCACCTTTAAAATGTAGATCACTATTCCATTCAGATATCATTTTACCCCAAATTTTATAAGACACTAAAGTTTTAAACACATTAAAGAAAAATTTGATCCCATTTTCAGCCAGCTTCAAGAAAAATTATAATTTAAAAATATTTTCATTCATTAGGAAAGATCAATATATAATACTTTGTATTTTTCTATGAAAATATACCTTCATCAACTTTGCAAAAATTATATTATTTCTTAGAAGTCACTTCACCTTGTCACTGAATGCAGACACCCTCATATTAACTTTTTGCTTTGCCACACCAGGTTTCTAAAGAGAAAAAATATTTTTTATTCATATGGAAGAGGCTTTGATTTGTATCATGAAGTCCAACAGGAGACGGAAAGCTATTTGAATGCGGATAGAATGTCTTGGGAATTTTTGCATCCTTTACAGCGTGTTTTATACACAGTAGGACTTTAATAATTTTTTATTTGAAAGAAATTGAATGTTCTGAAGCAATAATGATAGCTAATAAATATTAACTACATAGCTAAGAAACATTAGGTATATGGGTACCAGCACTATTCTAAGTACTTTATAAATCAGTGTATCTAGGACGTTGTTACTTACTACCCCCTTTCTAGGGAGAGAGGCCAGAAGAGCGAAGTAACTTGCTCAAGGTCACACTACTAGCAAGTGTTGAGTCAGGATCTGAACCCTGGCAGACTGTCTCCAGAGCTAGTATTCTTATTTCCAACACTGAACACTGAAGTCTTTATTGTTTTAACAGAAAATTGCAATGATCCATATTTAACAGAAGAATAGTTTCCCTCTGAAGTTAATGTTGAAAGCCCATTCCAGTACACTGTCCTGGCCTTTTCACTGTTAAAAGGTTCTTTGGTGCTTATTTGAAACAGATGCAAACACTTAAAACATCGATTCACATTGTGTTGCCCTGTGATTTGCTAGATTATGTCAGGTTTCCTCCAGGAGACCCATTTCTAAATGACTGTCTGATTTCATTCCCCTTGCTACTCCTTCACAGACCTGCAGCTTCATGGATCTGTTCAAGCATGGTTGGTCGGAGGTTGATTAGTGCGTCTCTTGCCAACATTCTGTCTCCTTCTGTTGTAGAAAGCTCTAGGACAGCCAGGAGAAGAAGCTGGGCGGGTTTTTCAAAGCAGTTTCTTCAACCAGGCGTTTTGGCAAGACATGGTGACGGGCTAATGGCAGTGCAGAGTTTATTCTCACATACTTTTAACTCCTGGAGTTATTAGTTGGGAGTTACTTAAAAGCCTGTGCCTTTCAAATGGTTTGCTTTTTTCCAGGGTATTGTTCTTCAGTAAACATAAGATTAAGTTGACTTTCTCTGTTCATAAATTTTGCTTTTTAACTCTATTTCTATTCCTTGCTCAACTCTTTTGATTATTTAAACTGTATATATCTTATAATTTTGCATGCAAAATGACAGGGCAGAAATGTCACTGTGTGTCCTTAGTATGGGACAGTCCTATCTCTTTTGTCCCTAAGGTTAGATTAATGACAGTATCATTTTAATGTGCTGTATTTTTATCTATGGTAACAGGAATGATTTGGCATTGTCAGGCAGTGATTGCTTTGGTCAAACAAAGTTTCTGATGAACAAAAATATGTCATGGCTTCAGAAGGTCCTTCAGAATCTTGTTTTATGTCAAAGTTATCTCAATGGTTATCAGTTAAAATCATATTGGGGAAATGTTTGAGACACAATTAAAGAAGATATGTTTGGATTATACTTAGATTTACTGAAATTACGTTTCTGAGTCATGTGAGCTGAGAATGGAGAATATTCTCTCTCACAGTGAAGCTTCAGGCTACGCCCATCACAGCTCCAATCTGTAGAGGAAAAGTAGCAAAAATCTCCTTCTTATAATGAAATCCTTCTGATAATTTTGGCACCTGTATCCTTTAAATGATGCCTACAGCATTTTATGTCATAACATCTTTTGTGTATTTTTATCAGTGTACTTGTACCTGGTCTGGAAATGTCCTGTTTCTTAATCATCTCTATATCCTCCCTTCAGACTCTGTGCTTGGGATGGCAGATCTTCAGCACCTGACATGTTTTGTCTATGTTAGACACAAAGTACAATATTTAATTTGGGTGCTCTTGAAAGAGCTTAAGGTGATGTTGCTTATTTATGAAGTTTCATTTTCTGTACTAAATATAGTGTCGTGGCACCTTTGGAGTTCTCATGATGCTCACTGATTTTTGGTTTTAGGTAGATGAGTGTCGATCTGAGGATTTTTTGTTAATCTGGTTCGTTGCTGTGGTTCGGAGTAGCATTTCATTCCTTTTTTTTTTAGGATGCTTATGACCTCCTTAAATAGCAGTCCAAAAATCCTGTGGCTTGTTTTGATTTTAACCAAAGTTACAGCTGCCTAGCTGTAAAGCAGTCAGTTTCTCTTATTATGACTAGTTCTTCAACTTGTACTGTTTTAAATTGCCTGCAATTAGCATATTTCAACCTTATTTTTAGGTTTAAATTGCAGTGTGAGAGTGTACTCTCCTCTTAGCTAATTAGTGCTATCAAGGAACAGTAGGTTACCTCATTAGTACCATGTGCATTTAATTAAAGAAGAGAAAATTGGAGTTAACCTCATAGTTAATATTTTCACAGAGTGCTTCAATGCCAACACCTTCAATTGGAGTCACACCCCTGTGTATCTAATTATGCACTGGTGCCAAATAAGGTTAGCAAGGGTACTACAAGGCTGTTGACAAAATAATTTAGATGAAAAAGTGTTTGTTGGATTCTGACAGTAAAATATAACTTGAACGTTTTTTCTTCATCCTCATCTGCCAGCATCAGGTGACATACTTCTTCATAGGAAATTGAAGGGAAAGAATATTTTGGAAGCCATTTTTTTTTCTGTTTAAATTAATGTTGCTCTTATCTTGAAGAAAATGGCATATAGTCATGTAAAGCATGTACAATCCGTTTCTCAAACAGATCCCCTGAACTTCAGAGATGTATTTGAAAAGAATTATTTATAAGATGTAATATTTACATGCATCAAACCACTACAAATACTCCCTGACACCCCTACCACATCCCTCCTTGCTTTTCTTGTTTTCTGATATAATTTCCCTTGTGTATCTTATGAATGGGGATCATCCTTTCATATCATACATGAAGTCTAAGGATGTGTTGTCACATGGTCTACACAAATGCAGTGTAATCCTTTTGCCCTTCAGACAAAATCTTTTGAAATGTCTGATGCTACTTAGGTAAAAAATGACATTCCATGTCATTTATCAATAAATAATCACTTTTCTTTTACAGATAAAAACGCAAACTATTCATTTGCGTGTATAGAGTAATTTTCAATACAAATGACACAATTCAACAGGTTTTAACAGAGATTACTGAGTTTAGCTCCATAGTCTTAAATACGTATTTAATGGCAATATTTGTGTTATAGTAATGCAGAGCCAAGGCAGTTTATTTAAAGGGATTCTTGTGATTGTTCTCACATTTCATGACAAGACAGGATTTATGTTCATTCGTGTTTGTTATAATTGACTACAAGTCAACAGTTAGCTTTTTCAAAAAGAGATAAAGTTTTAGGGACAAATGGCATGCCATACTCTAAAATCACAGTACCATTTAAAGCTATAGGAATATTTATTAATAAACATTGGCCATAATTTTAGCTTAGAAGTGGGAAGTGAGGCTCCTAAGTCAGTATCCTGGTAGATGATCGGTAATTTTTGGTTAGTGGTTATTTCGTATGTTCAAATATTCAAATTAACATCTGCCAAATTATTCCTGTTTTTTCAATTTTATTTAATACTATTATTAGCTGTGAGACAAAGGTGGAGTAGTCTTGCCTAGGTCAACCTACCAAGATAATAATCCAAATAATATTTTCTTAAATGATAATGTACATTATTAGCGTTAAGCCTTAAGATTGGAAAAAAAAAAAAAAAGCCAACTCCTGATTCTCTTTGTTTAATCTAGGAATTGCTTCCAGAAACAAAATTATGTGTCTGTGGCCACTCTTCTGGTGATGGGCATCCTCACAACACATTTGCAGTAAGTTACACTGGGCAATTAGTAATTCAGCTACTATGCACAAGGCCATAGACCCAACCCTGCTAAAGAGATGGTCTGTGATTTTCTATCAGCCACTACCTTCCATTGATGCAGGTGATCAAGAGATGACTAATGTTAAGGCACAGATGTAATTAGTTTGTTTTCTATTACTTCTTATATTCTTGCTTCAATTATGTTTCATCAGATATACATACAGTTCACCGTTTCTGTGAGTTGATGGCGTTAAAGTTTACCTTATATATACGAGAGCATATGGCTTTTTCACCTCTGTACTTTTCTTGAACCACTACACTTTTCTCGAACAGATTTAGGAATAATTTGATGAGATGGTATTGATATGCATCAAATAAGTGCATTGAGACTATGGATAGATACAATATATATTTTAGGGAAAAGTTCCTGTTCCACGTTCTGCAAGTTACCATATAAATATGCCAAGGCCTCTTTTTACATATTCTGTCACTAGAGTGTAATTTGTCTCTTTAGACTATAATATCCAATGAAAATTACTTCCATGACCCAGTTCACATACTGGTTAGCCTTGGAAATGAATAACAATGCTGAAGTGGCCGCTCAAGAATTTTTAAATAGAGCAACTTCATGTTTCTGTTTACCATGGATACTACCTGTATTCCTAAGGAATCTCTAAATATGTAAGTCGTATATTTTCATATATAGAATTTTTGCTTGTTTCCTTAAGAATTGATGTACTTTTTTAGTTTCCATGGTCTAGAATATTCCTAAATTGACTCACCCAAAACTTATCTTTTTTTACTACCATATACCTAATATTTCCTAATTTATGATTGGTAGAACACAACATAATTAATCTCATAGACAAATAATCAGTGTCTTCCTGAATGAAGAAGAAATATATAATTTCATACCTTAGTTGAAAAAACAAAAGATTTTTCTCAATAAAAATAGAGTCAAATTAACATGGGATGCTCTTCTTTGTGGAAAATATATAAACTTTAAACATTTTTTAAATGTTAGATGCAAAACAAAAATGGAAATGGAAATGGCAGTAACGTACTATTTTATGGAAATAGTGAATGCAGGGGATTGGTAATAAATTTTGCACATGAAATTAGGTTTCATAATGATCTGAAATTATCTAGTTTGGGATTTCATTCATTTTAATTCTAAAGTGTTTGCTCTTCTAAGCTTTCTTTACAATAATAACATTTGAAAAACTAGCAAAGATTAAAAAGCAGTGTTAAGGTTTGCTGAAATTATGTAAATTTATGTGAAAGACTAAAATAATCTTAATTTCTAGGTTTTCTCTGTATGTTTTGAAGAAAATAAATTTAAGTCACACTTCAAAAATAACTATATTTTAACTTAGTAAAGAAGATTCATTCAAAATTATACTTAAAAAAAAAGTGCGTTAAAAATGGAACAGGCAGTATTCTTAATTGGTAACACTTTTTCCTAAAATAATTTCAATGGAAAAATTGTTTTCTTTAGACTGAAGAGTGAGATGGCTTAACCAATAATAGTGTTTGTTCTTTATGTAAATCTACTTCTACCATTTAAAAAATTATTATCTACTCTACTGATGGAAAAATAAATCTACAGCAACAGATCTTTATATTTTCATTGAAATGTTTTCAGAATAAAAACAAACGATGGAGAAATTAAATGAATGGCTCACAGGTGCCCTGCAGTTCCTCAATGGCAAGCCTGAATCTATAGCCCAATCTATAATCTATAATCTATAGTTTGTGATCACCAATGTATTGGTCTTTCCAGAGGTATGCCACATTGTTCATGGCTGCCTTGAATGCAGTGTTGAACAGGAGGCTGAGGTTGTGCCACGTGCCTGAGACTGCAGTTAGTCTCCAAGACAGAAAGAACAACAGGATAAATTAGTGAGGTCTGCTGTGGTTGGTGGGGGGAGAGAGCATGGCAGTGCATAGATCAGGTGTTTTCCATCCCTGCAGTGCACCCAAACTAAATACTTCAAATTAGTCACTGAGTGACTTTGCAAATGATGGTTCTTGACTTCACAACACAAGAGAAACATTAAATACTAAGTAGATGCTTATTTTCTTTATTGATTATATTAAACTTTCTGCAAGCTAAAATGGCTACATAATGTGATTTAAAACCAAGATGCAAACTAAAACAAATACTATTTGTTATTCATAGTTGACAGTTTCTATGTGATGGTCATGGCTCTCTCTTAGTATTTGTTAAATTTTATAAGTACTAATATGCTGGGGTGGTACTCGACCACCATGAGATTACTGGTGGGATGGAAGGAACAAAGGTATAGAAAGAATAGATAGGCGTATCTAAAACCAGCCCTGTCCCTTTATAATCTATATACCTCACATTTATAATAAATTGTGAACCATTGTAATAGTTTTCTAAATTCTTAAGAGACCCTACATAATGCCCTATCAGTGGATTAACTTAATATCACACGTATTACTTCCATGATTGGTCCACCTTCACAAATAAAAAAACAAAATTTTCAGGCATGTGTTCTAAAGTGGCAGATTAAATTAATTTTACCCCCTTTCTCCTATAAGTTTATTAACAAGCCTGAAGTAAAGTACTATAAATCTCAGCGGGGGAAAGCCACTTACAATTACCAAATGTAGGTTAAAGCCCAAATTATCTTAAAGAAATAGTAATGTTACATAATGTTACGTGAGATTAAACGGATGTCAAAAGCTCTCCATCATATCATCTTCTTTCAGGTACTTATGGTGTCAGGTTCCTAACCAAAGATGCAATGAAAATATATTTCAAAGGAGTATTTTCTGGTGTTTTGGTCTGGAAGTAGCCAGAAGATGTTGGCCATCATCTAAGTATTGTGCCTCCTTATTATCATGTTGTTGAACGGTAGAGACACTTTTACGAACTCACTAATAGATTATGTTTATTGTGCCTCTACTAATTCACTGCTGTACTGGGCAGTAGTAGTTGTACTCACATCACGTCTACCTAAAACTTGTAATCTTAAATTCTGTTTCCTGTTTTTTGTAAAAGAAATGTTTGGGCTCCAGAGGTTGTACATTTAATATTCTAAGAGTAACAATTTAATACTCTTATTATAAGTTTGAATTTTATAGGAAAAAGCATTAAGTTCTGGCTTTAAAAAACAAGAAGATGAGTGTAAGTGAGCATCATTGTAAGAGATTTCTTTTCGATACTTGCTTTTCACCCTCAATTTTTTCAAATGATGTATATTTAACTCTAATCTGGAAAAGTCTTCACTTATTTTACTTTTATTTCGAACTTTAGTAATGGAATTGGTGCCTTTCTTTTTTCCCTGAAATACCAAACAGCTTTACAAGTGGCTAATTCTGTCAAGATCCTAAATTTCACAACCTTTGGCTTCCCTACCACACAGTAGCAACCCAAGTTCACTCCTCAAGAAGTAGACCTTGTTGACACCTCATCTGCCTGAATGGCCTCATTAGCACCTACCTGCAGATAATATTATTGTTAGTCTTGCCTATAGGTTTTTACACCTATGTGAATACTATTTTACATAGGACTCTGCCTGTTAGCTCTAAGTGCTAAGGCCGTTAGGAGAATGCTCAGAGTCTTTGTCTTCTGGATCTTAATTTCAAAGCATTTACCACTGGGTCAAATGCATATCTTGATGAACAAAATTTGTTGGACCTATAAATTAAAAATAAGACTTGGCTGGTCTTGGTCTAGCAGTTTTATATCACATTCAAATTATATTGACCACATTGTCATCTTTTCCCCTACAGATCTTGATTCTGTTGTGACTGACTGCTGAATGTTTTATTTTGATGGGAATTGTGGATTGGAAGAAAGAAAAAAGGAAAAGGGGATAGTGACAGTTTTAAGTGTCTCTTATTTTCTGTTCCAAATTCATCTCTCTTTTTAGGCTTTACATAAATTCTGCCCAGTACCAAATACTCTGTCCCATGGGCTCTGGAATCAGCTTTCTAGTTGAATATTGGGCACATTACTTGACCTCTTTTAGCCTCATGCTCTCAATCTGTAAAATTAGGACAATAATAGTATCTACCTCATAGGGTGGTACAGGGATTACATTTGATAACCCCCAAAAGTACTGAGCATGATGACTAACACACAGGAAGTGTGCAGTAGGTGTTTGAGGCAGTATCTGTAGTATCATCAGTATACTCTTGCTTGGACCAAAGAGGCAATTCTGTTTGACATAAATTTAAATATGCATTTGGTATTAACACTAAGGGGCTTTGGGCATCACCTTATGCCATGAGCAGAACAGATGGAAATGTTCCTTCCTGAGAGGAAAGTCTTTATATTCATTAATTTAAGTTGAACACTGACTTTTTCCCTCACAAAAATCAGTTATCCAAATGTTTTCTGATTTGTTAAGCTAAGTGAAAGAAAAAGAACACTGCCTCACCAGAGCTAAATGATGTCCTCAGGCAGTCAAGGAAAATCATGGCTAAAGAATGTTAAGAAAAGTGACTGTGCTCTCAATTGTCTGTATCCAACCAGAACACGTGGAGATAGGAAATTAGGAAATACATGTGGCAGTGCCAGATTATCTCCAATTATTTCTTCCCTTCTCTTTTATAAATGTATTGGCAGAGATTAACCAAGAATTAGAGATAAATTACTACTTATTAGTAATGTTGATCATTTTAACTAACAATCTGGAGACAACCTGGGATAAAAATTTTTGGAGAGTCCTTTCTATATAAAACCTATATTGCAAGATTTAACTCTTTGCTATTAATGCAAAGTTGTGTTAGTAAAATTTTAAATTTATGATGAAGCAGTAAAAATCAGATTTGTTAATTCATCATGTTCATTTTTTGAGTAGTTTATATTCACTATTACGACGGGATTGGTATTGTGCTAGATTGTTTGATTTAAAATAAACCTTAAGATAGTCAAATATTTCAAACACCTATATTACAGCTGATTTTGTTAATGTCATAACGCTATAATATAGTGACCATGTTTAGAGCTACTATTAAAAACCTTCCAGATTCTCCGTTGCAAGTAGAATAAAGGTTTCTGTTTTTAAAGCCTTGACTGACATTTGCATGCAACTCCTTGATTAATCTTTTTCTTTCCTAGTATAACTCAAGATATTAATAATTATCTTTACACACCTCATTCAGCTGGGATGTAGCTCCCTGAGCTCAGTTCATTCTAGACACCTCTCCTGAGTGATTGCCTCTCACCTTTTATTTTATTGCAATATTTGAGACTGCCATGAATTCTCTTGATGTTGGTTCCAAGAAGGACCAGTAGCAGAGCTTTTTCAATGGGGACTCCTCTTTGAAATTTATAATGAATAATTTACTCCCCTTGATGATTCACCAAAGCATTAGTATGGCAGAAATCAGGGGCTGATGAAAGGATTATTTATTTAGTTATCTGGTTTTGTTGTTGTTAATATATTTTTCATCAACTAAATTGATACACACACTAGAATATGTATGTGGCAATAATGTGAATTTATGTTGCCCATTTGAAGACTGTATTTTTCCTTTCACATTTAAAGTTATTTGTAATGAGCTATTAGTGATAGTCTCTACAAATATGAAATATAATCTGTATTAACTTCTAACAGTTCACTCTATAGTTTTTGCATATTTCTAAACATCACTGATAAAATGTGTATTCTATATTTATTATTTGTATTTCTGTTCCTTGTATATTTCCACATCATTTATTGTAGCATAATAATAAGTGAAAGGCACAAAAAAACAAGTCATCCTAGTGTATACATTTTCACAGCTCATGAGCACACGCACATATCTCCCGTTGCGGAGCACAGGCTCCTGACGCGCAGGCTCAGCGGCCATGGCTCACGGGCCCAGCCGCTCCGCGGCATGTGGGATCTTCCCGGACCGGGGCACGAACCCGTGTCCCCTGCATCGGCAGGCGGACTCTCAACCACTGTGCCACCAGGGAAGCCCCGTCCATGTGTTTTTATTGAGTTCTATCTGCAATTCGTTTTTCTTTCTCTTCTTTTTGCAGTTAAATTTTTTACATTTGTAATTTTCATTAGGCAAATGAGTTATTTGTTATGCATATGATTGACAAATTATAGAATCAGATTTTTATTACTGGCACCATTCATGCAGCAATATATTCACTTAAAGATATTTCTAAATAACCAGATTTTTCATATATTTTAATACATAGGATATCATGTTAAACAGTACATGATTCCCATTGGCATTCAAACTTAAACCTGAAACTGCACACTGTACTTTAAACCTTTATCCAGTGGCGTTCAGAAAGCTTACTATTATCAGAATTTGGTCATGCTGTAATCATACAATGCACCATACATCTTAGATGAAATTGCACTTGTTTATTTCCAATTAATTATATTCCTTATCAGAATGGTAATAAATTTGGTGCAAGTAGATTCATGCTACTGATAAAATAAAGAATAAAGTCTTATATCAAGTTAAGCTTTCCAAGATGAAACTTTTTTGTCGTATTTAACATTGAGGAACAGCATGAAATGCTCCAGCTCTTGCAGCCATGATCCTAAGCTCTTTTCCCTGAAGTCGTCATTACCATTCCAGCAGACCTTCTTCCTGTTCTCTCTTGAGATAGTGTGAGATATTTTGGAATATTGGCAGAAGTAATCTACCACTCAAATTCAGTGTGTTATAACATGACACTCCAGAATAACAATATAATATCTTAATTCTAATTTAGGATTTGAGTTGTAAAATATTTAGTGGGGCTTAAAACAGACAGTATAGAATGAGAGAGAACTGAAGAGATATTACTTAAGTACTCTTACGTAAGAGTATTCTTAAGAGATACTACAGTGAAAAGGAGGCATCAAGTAAATATCTCAGAGATAAATTCTCATTAAATTAAGCATAATTCATAAATTCACATGTGGTTGTGTAATTTTAGAGAGAGAAAGAATGTTGGCAAAATGATATCAAAATTTGATAAACAAGCCTAAAGGTTTAGAAATTTAATGTTATATATGCAATATTTTCTTGATACATAGGTAATCAATATAAAATTAAAAGAAGTAAAATAATATGAATAACATGTGTACTGTTGTTTTATCTCTGTTTCTCCCTAAATCGTTGTTGCCTGTAAGTTGCACCTCTCTTAATACTCTCTTATATTAAGGGTGAAAAATATACTTCATTTGCATATTAAGGCTGGAAAGTATACATCTTTTGCATGTTTACCCTTGTCTTTTTGTATATTACCTACATAGTCATTCTGCTTTATTAGAGGGATTCTGCTCTGTTAGTGCGTTGCCAAAATAAGGAGGCGAGGGTGTCTAATCAACATGCATTTCCATTGTAGTGACTGATGGAATATGTTAGCTTAAAAGAGCCTTAAGATTCATCTAATTCAACTCCTTTATTTTACAACTGAGGAAACTAAAGAATCCAAGTGACTTTCCTTTTATCTCTTCATTATTCGTTGAATTCAAGGAGAACTCTTGATGATCTGATAGTTCTTCAGTCTTGAGCCATGGTTCATATATATTAATTTTGGCAAGCTGTGTACTTTAATTTTAATTCTATATATCTGTTAAAGAAAGAAACCACTCCCTTTTTCCAAATGTTGCTAATCATATTTACCTATAATAAGGTTTCAAAAACCGGATCAATTTCATGATCACTTTTGAAATTACTGTGCATATTACCCGACTACTTGAGGACACTTTTTTTTTTTAACAGCTTTATTGGAGTATAATTGCTTTACAATGGTGTGTTAGCTTCTGCTGTATAACAAAGTGAATCAGCTATACATATACATATATCCCCATATCTCCTCTCTCTTGCATCTCCCTCCCACTCTCCCCATCCCATCCCTCTAGGTGGTCACAAAGCACTGAGCTGATCTCCCTGCGCTATGTGGCTGCTTCCCACTAGCTATCTGTTTTACATTTGGTAGTGTATATATGTCCATTCCACTTCCTCCCAGCTTACCCTTCCCCTCCCCGTGTCCTCAAGTCCATTCTCTACGTCTGTGTCTTTATTCCTGTCCTGCCCGTAGGTTCTTCAGAACCTTTTTTTTGTCCTTTTAGATTCCATATATATGTGTTAGCATACGGTATTTGTTTTTCTCTTTCTGACTTACTTCACTGTGTATGACAGACTCTAAGTCCATCCACCTCACTACAAATAATTGAGGACACTTTTAAGGTGTCAGTCAGATCTGTGAGATAGTCTAATTTATAGGTTGAGGTTTTAGAAAAGAAAAATTCAAGGATCTTTAGTGATTCCCCCAGAAATGTTTTAAAGTGAATCACAAAATCCCAGACTGTTGATTTATTGCTTACATTCTTTTGTTAGGACTTCAACTAGAAAAAAAGACTTATTTTTTAAAGTTATGCAGGGCATTGCTATTTATCTCCTAATGTTTAGAGGCATAAGCTTAATAGTTACAAAGTCTTAATCTTTTAGAGTCATTTTCCCTTTATCCCCTTTTATTTATTCCCTACACATCCAAGCAAGATCAGTTGCTCTGTAGGGTTTCCCTGGCTTTTCGGGTTGTCTCTTTACTATCCATCAGTTAAATATTGTCTTAACAATTGAACATAAGTGATTTGTGAGTCATCCTGACTTTAAAATACAAAGTAAAGTGGATGATATAATATTGATACTTTAAGTCTGATATTGAAATATCAAACATTTAAATAGGTAAAGTTCAGAATGGATCCTTGAATTGACCAGATGAAAATGCTCAGTGACTAACATTCATCTTTGATCCTGTAAAAAATATTCATAGCACTTGTAAATTGACTACTTAAAGCTATAGAAATGAGTACAGAGATTAGAAGTCTGTTGAGAAACTATGCTTCTAGAAAAGTCCTACAAAGTGTCTGGAACGATCAATGCTATCATTGTTAATTAGCACATAAACGCTTTTTTTATTGTTACCATCATAGGATAAATAATTGCTCCTGTTTCCTTTTCTCATAACTTGTGTACAGTTTTTAATGTCTGCCCAGTGTCTGCTGGACACCACTGGGCTCTTTTCCTTTCCCAGATTTATGCCCTATTATTTCACAAATAAAAATGTTGGGTTCTAACTGATGTATCTACTTCCTGTTCCCAAACATACACTATTCCATTTTTTTCTGTTCCTTTTCATGTGTTATTAACACTCTGTAACTTCCTCTCTTTTCTTATCAGCTTAGCAGATTCTACTGGTTATACAAGGTCCAGCTCAATTACTGTCCCACAGGAATGCTCTTTCACCAAGGTAGTCCACATTGGTTGATCACTCTTTTGATCTTGTATGTCTATACTAATCCATTCCACACTTTGGAATTATTCTTACACAGCCCCCTGACATTCAGTTCCATTCAACACATATTCACTGAGCACATTCTATGTATAACTGACCATGCTACAAAAATTTTCAGTAAAATAATGATCACCTGCATTTGAAAATTGTATACTGTGAAGGTGGAAAATATATAATTAGGACTGAAAAATCAATGCAAACTGTAAAAAAAGATTTAATCATTGTACTGAGGAATTGAGGACAAGTAGATGGAAGAGGTTTATTAGAGGTGAAGTTTTGAGAAAAAAAAACAAAAACATAAATTCATCACACTAGAAGTGTAGAGAGCATTCTAGGTGATGAGGACAGAATCAGCTACATTATAGAACAGAAAGAAAAAAAAAGATAGGTGGTTTTCAAGTTAGGGCATAGTGTATTGTATCTTGGGAATTGGAGAACATTATGGGGAAAAGTTGTTGCATAGTCTTTAAATATATGGACCACAGCCAGAATTTGAAGTTTTAATTGGCTTTAAAAAAAAAAAAAAACCCTTAAATATTCTGTAAGATGTTGAGCAACGAAGTGGATGTAACATAACAAGAGTATCATATTTAAAGATATCCTTGGGAGCAATAGGAAGAAGTGATTGGAAATAGAAAAAATAGTGGAGTCTATATGTCTAGGTGAGAGGATGTTGTCCAAAAAAATTAATTGGATGTTGTTCAATTAAGTTGTTGTCATCTTATCTAGGGGAAGGACAGGGTAAGGAAATAAGAGGACAGATTTAAGGGAGAATACAACACTTTGATTTAAAAGGTATGTTGGCAATTAGAGGAACATAAAAAATTGAGATCTCTGGAATTTTGTGCCTGGATATCTGTGTTTGTTTGATTGGGAATCTGGTGATATCTAGAACACAGGAAGAATAGCAGGTTTGATGGTGGGCAGTAGGAAGTTAGAGGTGATAAAAGTGTTGTTTGGGAGGTGTATTTGCATTGCTGGTAGGATATCCATGTTCAGCAGACAGCGACGACTTGGAGATGTTGCATCTTTGGAAGTCAGGCCATATGCAGGAAATTAGAGTCCATTGTTTTGAAGGAAATTGTAAAAAGGAAGACAACCACAGAATTCGCAAGATCAGTCAAAGAACAATAGAAGAGATTTTTTAAAAAGCATTATCACAGACTGAAGGGTGGTTTTAAGCCTGTGGGGTGAGACATGAACGAAGTTATTAGATTTGGTAAGAGTAGTTTCAAAGAATATAGTCCCTGGCAGTGACTTGAGTGGTAACTAAAAGAGTATACGTAGACAAGTAGTGTACTAGTCCTTTGGGAAAAATACTGATTAATAGGGAGATGGTAGGATGGGGGCTTGCAGGAGTAGAATTGAGGAAGGGTCTTGGGGGGAGGGGGCAGTGGAGATGAAAAGATTAAAACGGCAAGAAGGAAAAGAACAGAGTTGAAACCAGCTCTGAAAGATGATTGGGGGAGGGTGCTGGCCTCAAGGGCATAGGTGGAGGTAATTCATCTCTAAAGGAATTAGAAACCCACTTTCATCTAAAATGGACAGAAATTTGAAAATGAGTAAACTCATAGCTAGGTTAGTACCTCTCTTTATATTATTTATTAAATCTGTTTGTGGCTTGTGACTACCATCTTGTCTCTCTCCCCTAGTGTCTTGACATCTAAGTTTGAGCTTTGTATCATCACCTTTCAGGGATTCCTGTTTCTCGGACAAACTGTATGAAAGAAGGGAAGGGTGTATTCATGGTTGTTAAAATTTTCTAGTTATGACAGCTTTACTCTCACCATATTTGTTATACTTTCTGATATTTTTAGCCAAAAGAGTAGCTACTCGTTAGAGTTAAAACTTAGCAACTATTTTCTTATAAGAGACTCTAATAACCTAATCATAATGTAAGTGTTCTTTCCTTCCCCTCCGAAATTTAAGGTGGATTAATATAAATCTGAAGAACATTAATTATTTTATGAAACATTTAGATACATTAAGATTTTTTAACTTTTTAAGTAATTGGTCGATTTTTAGTAATTAATAAAATATACCTCTTCACTTTTTAGAAAAACCTTTTAGTGAAAACAGAACATGTAACTGGGGTGAAATATATGCAGAAATATTATGATAGTCTCTTTTTCACTGTATTGACAGTTTAAAATTTTAAGAGCAACCCAGTAAACCAACCACTGAAATTGCTGTTATACATGCCCCTGCTTAATTCTGCATTTAGTATATGCAGTATGGATACAAAGATATGACACAGTAACATATCCCTAAACCAAAAAAACCTTCTTTCTGTTCATAAAATCAAAACTAAAGTATGAGGAAAACAATATAAGAAAGGAAAGAAGGGAGGGAGGGAGGAAGGAAGATAGACACAAATAGAGACCTTGCTTTTGAAGCCCATTTACAACAGCAAATATTTCTGCTTTACAAAGTGGACTTTAAATGGTGAGATTTCAGGAATTGGTGGTAAACGATTGGACGTGTATTCTCTCCGAATAGTTCTGTGACTTCTGATGGAGGAGTTCCTACATCATTCTTACTGAAAATGAATCCCTTTCCTTTTTTTAGTTCTCAATTCCCTGCAAAACAAATTTGCTCTCCAAACTTAATTAAAATGTTTTTCTGTTTTGCCCTTTACTGGGGTGTTGGTGAAAGTATCGAGTATGTCAGGTTTTACAAGGCAGAACAGCACTGTGGTCACTTTGGCACAAGCCCACTCTTTTAGGTATAGAAACCATTTGCCAGAATTTTTATTATACCTATTTACACCTATTTTTTTCTCTTGAGGAAGCTGAGCATAACTGAGAAGTAAAATAACTGGGTTAGAGTCACATTTCAGTAAAGGATGAAGCCAAGATCCCAGTTCAGGTCTGTCTGCCTCCAAGATCTCTCCTTCATGTCACACCACCTGTGGCATTTTTCTGGTGGTTTTTAGTTTGTTTTATAATTCCACTACAAACATTATTTAAAGAAAGCTTCCCCCGCCCTCACATTGGAGGAGTACCTGAATATTTGAGTCATTTTAGCTGCCTTGAACACCTTGACTTTGCTTTCTCCATCCACCTCCTATAAACCAGGGATTTCCAGCTCCACTCCCTTCAAACAAGAACACAAAAAGGATTTGACAATCACCAGGCAGTGTCCCAACTCATGCTCTCAAAAATTTGATTGTTTTTTTTTTCAATTCTGACAACTTCCTATATTTCTTCAATTAGTTTACATGTCCTTATCTTTCTTGAACTAACACTTTACTCTCATTACATCTTCCATTCTTGTTAAATCTTCTGTTGGACAGTAAAACACTTATTTGGCATTCTTGAATCTGTGCTGTTTTTTAAAATCTTCCCCTCCTGCCACGTGTCTTGTCATTCCCTATTTTTAACTGACTCTCAAAAATAATCAAAATATTCACTCTGCCCTAAATATGCCCAAGCATTTCCCACCTCCATACCTTTGCCCACTCAAGTCTTTCCCTCGTCTTTGCTCCCTAAGGTAGAATAGATCATAGAGTTCATCACTTCCTGGATAAGGTAGTTATATCTTGCTACTGTAAAAATCTGTATGGGATGGAAGGCTGCTCCACCTTTTTCTTAGCTAGATTGTGATGACTTTGGGGGAAACACCATTTCGTTTCTCCATGCTACACTGAGAAATGTACTCACATGCCGTCTAGCAGAAGGGCTGGCATACAGTAGGTACTTTAAAGAGTAATCTCCTTTTGTTTCTGTGTAATTTTGTTTTTCTTTTGTCATTTATAGTATCTCATTTAAATATCTCTGCATAGAATCAGGAAGGAAGTACAGTTTTGAGTGAAAACATAATGGTAAGCAATAGTCAAGGGTTTTTTTTCTCTCCATTTGCCATCTAATGGTCTTTTTTCTTACTGACCAAGAAGTTTCTGAAATATGTAAATATTGTTGGGAACGGTGAGACACTAAAAAATGGAGTTTTTGTTAAATTTTAGCAGTCTTTAAATCAGTGTTCCCAAACTTAGCCGTCTAGTCCACATTTTTCTGAGTCACACTCAAACATGGGGATTTATTATTTTAAATTTTAAATATTTAAAAATTTTTTAAAAATTTTTTAAAATTTTAAATAATTTTTAAATAATTTTAAATATTTAAAAAATAAATTTATTATTTATTATTATTCAGTGAAAATCAGAAAATCTGTATTTCTTCTACCAAGTGGTCTGGGTGATTCAGAGGATTAGTCACAATTAGGAAACACTTAATCTAGACCCTCCCTACACTGTGTGTTCCTTGGGCAAACAGCATCACCAGGGAATTTGTTAGAAATGCAGAATCTTAGGTCCCACCCCAGTTTATGCTCTGTGATTATATTTAACATTGTTTTAGCTATTTATTTAGTGCTCTGTATGTGTCTGTGAAGGGCAAAACTGTGTCTTCACCAGTCAGTTGTTTTGAGTAAACTAAGTTTAAAAGTAAGATAGTTTCAGTAATATAATATTATTGGGGTTTTGTCTACAAAATTTGCTTGACTGAATTTTTCACCTGGCAACTCATGAATATCAGATAGATATGATGGTTGAACTGAAGAAGACCTACTTATAGTATGATGTTAAAAAAGTTTTATATCACTTAGTCTATGATATGTGCTGTATTTCAGAAGTAAAAAGGATTGTGGGATGTAGGGAGAAAAAAAGGTTTACTATAGTGCGAGTTACTGGAAGTATTTTTAGTGATGTTTGCTTTTTTACTTAGATTCCATTTATAAATACCTTATTATCATTTTTTAAATTAAATGACACTTTATAGAATGCTTGATGACTTTAATTCGTGCATTAAATATGCACATATATTTTAACAATATTTGCATCTTATAATACATTTAATAATGACTCGTCAGTGTTACTGGTTAACTATTTCTTTGATTTTATTTAATATTTTAAATAAAGTTCTTCTGTATATTATATCAAATTATGTCTGCCTCTTAATTATCAGTATTCAGTTGGCTGCATTTTCATCTTAAATGAGATTTTTGTAGGAAGCTTTCCCCCAGAACAGTCATTTGAAATACTTCAAGATGTCAAGATTCCAAATAATACTTCATATTCTTGTTCTTCTATTTCATGCTTAAATATATTTTAACAATATATTACTTACTGTAAATAATTTCTCTTGAACTAGCACAAAATTTCTTGCTATTGCAATGCATTTATAAATCATAGTTTGTACTGGTAAAGACAGTTTTACTAACAAAGTACTATGAGTATTTTTAAAGCCTTTTTAATTATTACTATTAAAATGTTAAGTTTGATAGGTACTCATTTAATTAATATTAAATTTTAGGTGTTTCATTATTATTACTAAATTCCAGCTTTAATTGTGTGAATGAACCAACTTTAAACACATGTAAGCATAGTAATTTTTAAAATTGAGAAATTGTGATTAATTCAGTTTAGGTTATGCTGATTTCTATTTTCAACAATATGTGAATAATATACTTGAGTAAAGGCATAGGCAAGGGTAGAAATATGGAAGTATTTCCTAAACCTGTATACGAAGAGGATACCATTCTCTCACTAGTTATGTAAAGTTCTCCAAGTTCAAATCAGTTGCTGATTTGGTGAACATGGAAGAATAAAGTCTGTCGTTCTTAGTGTCTTATTGAATATTCTAATGGTCTCATCCTTGTTTTAAAGTGTCTTTAATATTTATTTTAAGCTCATTCAGTTTCTAACCACCTACTCTCAGTCCCATAGTTGAATTAGGTTTTTAAAAGTACTTTAGGGCTTCCCTGGTGGCGCAGTGGTTGAGAGTCCGCCTGCCGATGCAGGGGACACGGGTTCGTGCCCCGGTCCGGGAAGATCCCACATGCCGCGAAGCAGCTGGGCCCGTGAGCCATGGCCACTGAGCCCACGCGTCCGGAGCCTGCGCTCTGAAACGGGAGAGGCCACAACAGTGAGAAGCCCGTGTACAGCAAAAAAAAAAAAAAAAAAAAAACTTTAAAACAATTAAATAATGCCTGCACAACAATAAAAAAGTATAAAATGGTCCAAAACGTTAAGAAGTGGCTCTTCTCCCCCAACTCCAGGAGAAAACATCTTTTATAGTTTCTATGATTTTAGGTCTCTTGAAAATGGAAAATGATATACTCCCTGCCCTCAGGAAACTTACAATTCATATTTTCCCAACTATTACTCTTTGGAATGAGAAGGGAATTGCTTTTCTGGAACATTCAGCAATAAAGAGGTGGTTGATTACTGCTTCAGATTTGTCATTAGAAAGATTTCCAAGCCTATTGAATAGATGCTAGTTGATGTGCCAGCTCATGAACTGAAAAGGAGCCCAGCCCTGAATATTTTTCTTTAGCAGGACATTTTGGCTGTCTCCACGTCCAAACTCTTAAACTGAATTCAAGCAATGCCATTTTTGTCCCCCAAATAACTGGTTGTTTCCCCTGATCTCCTACAGCATTTATTATGTAAAACATACTGCTTCTGTTTCTTGATTTATCAACTACAGATAAAATATTCTGACTCCTTCCTATAAAAAGTATAGGAATTTAGTCTTTTTTCACTAACACCAATTTTGCCTAGTCCTGTTATTTTGAGCTCTTCTAGTGGTTATCTTTATTACTCAAATAATAAACTTAAATATCTATTTTTTTCTATTAATTCTCTGCTATAAAGGATAGCTCTTAAAAAAAACAGCTGGCAGGCTATTTTTATTTTATGGAGCCACTAAAACCTTTCTGAGCATACAAATTATTTGTTAGTCTCTTTTGTTCTTTTTTATGCTGTTGGTTTTCTTCAAATGTCTGATGCTTTTTGGTTGTTGGTTCAATGTATGAATGAAGGACTTGGCTAATTAGTAGGTTTGGTAGCTGGGGTAAATTTTCTGCACAGTTGTGTAGATTTCTTTCGACAGTAAACTTCTCCCGTAATCATCAGGAATGTGTTGAAAGGCAGGCTTCACTTTTGGGTCTTCACTTTATTGCCACCACTGCTTGCTGCTCTTCCTTAAGCATGCATGGCCTGCTTCACTTTTAAATCTGTAATTGGGTCGGTGCATTAATTCTCAACTCTGCTCTGCTTATCTTTTGCATTCCTACAACCATATTGGGTGCTTTCTCCAGACAGATAGTTTGTACTTCTCAGACTTTATCCTGAAGGCAAAAGCCATTTCTGTGAGAAGCCTTGCTCTGTTACTTGGAGAGTGTGTAGGAGGAGTAGGTGTTTTACAGGCCTGCCCATTCTCAATGGTGGATTTTAATTAATTCCCCTGATGATTGTACCATGGCCCGCCCTTGCCCTTTGTGTTCTGTGGGAAGTAAGAATTTACTATGGGCATTTTGGACTGCATTTTTCCGTATTCTTTTGTTTGTAAATCTATGCCCTTTCATCTGCTCCCTTTATACCTGGTTTCTCAAACTTTCTGGTCCTCTGCTGACACCTTTTATTTTATTTTCCCAGGACTGATATAATTTTATTATTTTTGAAACAAAGGTAGAAAAAGAAAGTATAATTAGGTGCTTACTCTGTTATACTAAACCAGAAGTCAATAGTTCCTTTTATTATTTTTTTAATTTAATTTTTATTTTTTATTGGAGTATAGTTGATTTACAACATTGTGTTAGTTTCAAGTGTACAGCAAAGTGAATCAGTTATATATATACATATATCCATTCTTTTTCAGATTCTTTTCCCATATAGGTTATTACAGAATATTGAGTAGAGTTCCCTGTGCTATACGGCAGGTCCTTGCTGATTATCTATTTTATATATAGTAATGTGTATATGTTAATGTTATGATACATATAGGCAATCCATATTCATGATCACCTACTATGTACATGTCCATGTTACAAAATGCCATCTCGTGGGCTCTGAGGCTACATTCCCCTACCTAAAGAGCAGAGTGTACTCTGGCTTACATATTTGCAATATCACTTTTAGAACACAAATTTTGCTTGTTATTCCTTTTATTCACTTAATTCAGGTAGTTTTGATTCCTATCAAAGATAATTTGAGTTACTTTTTTTCTAGTATTACGAATTTAACCAAATGAAATTCTGCCTATAAGTGAGACTATCATGAAAATGTATAGACATTTTCTTGACCAAATACTAGAGGGACTAGCTTTGCCGTTTTAATGTGCACTGTAGCAAACCCTAGAGCATGCTACTTCTTGAACCTGACTCTCCAAACTATGGATCAGGACCAGAAAGCCCCTCTTAGGGTTGTACTTATACCAGCTTTTCTCTCACTGCCTGCGGGCTGCCTAGGGGGTCCTGTGTGAATTTCTCAAGCCTGTAGCTACCGCAGTGCATCTTAGATGCAGATCTATCTAAAGAAGCATTAGAGCCATTTACAACACTGAGGGCCCTTCTTGCTCTGAAATTCTATGACAAGAGAAGTGTTGGCCCATTTGCTAGCATGTAAGCACTGGTATTTGTGGTTGGCTGAGGAGGAGAAGGACGAATTAATATTGAGGGAGAAGTCGATAAAGGGTAGGTATGTGTATTCTCTTCTTAGCCATGCAGCATATGCCTAGTTAGACAAGGAGGGAAAAAATCAGATAATCTATTTTAAATAAGGCATAATTATTTTGTTTGTAATAAAGGATTCTATGGTTATACTATGTGCTTTTTCTAGGGAAGTCAGAGACTCAGAATTCTATCTCAGCAGCAAAATAACCTTTAAGTTCATTCAGGACTTTTTCTCCTCCAAAATTGTTTTACTGTTGACACTGCCTTTTTTCAAAATGCTTTATATGCTCAAACCAATCTAGTGATCATCTTCTGTCCACACATCTCAAACAGCTCCTAAAAATACCGTTTTATATCCAATATTTTCCCAGCTAAATTCCATTATGCCTACATGTGTGGGCCGGGCATTGGATACTGATTGACTTGACAAGTATAGCGCATTCACCCAAATTATCTAACTGGTTAAGTAGGTTTTTAAATGATTGATTTACCATGTTTGTTCCACTTTTACTGTTATTCTGTATTGATCAAAACAATTAGCCCCTGAACATTTGTCTAAAATTTAGTACAACATATTTTTGGAGATTGTGTATATCCAGTAAATTTAAATAATATTAGGTTAGTGGCAGCACTATAGTTTTTAGTAATATAACTACAAAATGTTTGAGAAAAATCATGGCAGTACTTGTATTGAGCTACCTTGTAGTCAATTATGTTCAGTTATATTTTGAGTGGAAGCTACATAGGGAGTTTTTTTCAAAGAGTGTGATCTCTCACCAGCTGAGACCTCAAACTTGAATTCAGCTTATGGGTCTGCCATGTATTACATATCTGACCTTAGGAAAGGCATTCTCTCTCTCTGGGCATAGATCTTAATCTATAAAATGGGGATAACCGTTACTGAACTGACTCACCACGCCGTGGACTGTGAAGCTACGCACAGGGTTATGCCTTGAAGGAGGCTTTTTGGCACAGCCTACAAGCCGCTTAGGGGCCTGTGTTTCTCCCAAGCCTTCTCCATAAAACGTTTTACAATGCTGCGTATATTATGTATCTGCACTGTCAGCAGAGGAACCACTAGCGATTTGCAGTTTTTGAACACTTGAAATATGCTGGTGTGATTGAGGAACTCAACGTTTACTCTAATTTTAATTTAATTAAACTTAAATTTAAATAGCCATACGATATGTGTCTAGAGGCTATCGTATTGGACTACATGGGGACAAGATAGAAATAACTGAGATGCTATTATAATATTTCTTAAATACAGATATAAAGAGTTGCTGTGAGATTTGAATCAGATAATAATCTACATGGTAAAACATTTCTCTTTATTTAAAAAATACTTTCTCAGTTGAAGTTACGATTACATGAAGTAGCACCTCTACTTTTATGTGGTGTTCTTGGCGAAATTATTTAGAGACATGGCCTTTATTATGTATGAAGTTCTAAAAATAATTTTCATTTGCGTTATTCCCATCAGTAATATTTTTACTTTATTATTTGGAGCTCATGTTTAGGTATGTGCTTATGTAAGATCACTAGAATAATCTCTTGTTGAACAGATACTTTGATTTTAAGTGAAATACATGTGATTTAAAATGAAATACATACCATAGGAAATAAGAGTTCCCACAAACATAATGTTTTTCTTTTTTTAGGAAGACTTTTTTTTCTTTTAAGCAGTTACAAATGGTTATTCCTAATTTATATTCCACTCTTCACCTCTCATGAGATAGTATCACTCCTCATTTCTGTTGAAACTATCAGGTCCTATTTTCTTTACTGATCTGTTTTAATCCAAATCTGTAAATATTGCCCTCTTTCTTGATTAGCCTTTCTTCTCTAGATTTACTTTCAAGTAGTGGTAATAATAGTCTGTAACTACTTTTAACCTGTCTCTTTGGACTATTAAGGATTCTACATTTAAGGATATATTGTCTTAGAACAATGGATATTATAATAATAGAAGTACGAGTAACATATCTAAGAAGATGAAAGTAATGCAGCATTCTATTATGTTAAAAATTGGCATCTTTTGACATCAGCTTGATATTTCTGCGAATGTCCATTCACTTCAAGTGGTTTCTTCAAATAATGAGTTAGCTCTCATCTTTCCTTGCAACAAATTGAGGCACCAAGTTCAGCTTTGTGGACTGAATGATAAAACATTTGAGAGTCATCTGAGATATTCTTTGTTTTTATTGTCTTTGGTTCTGGTCACTCAGTTATAAATACCTGTCTTTATCCAGTTCCTTGGACTCTATATCAATAAATTCTATAAGGTGAGGTTCAGAATATTGACTGTTAAAAATCATAAAGTTGAACAGTTTCTTGTTTGGTTTTATTTCCAGATATTTTTGGAGTCTTTGAAGTTTGCTATGCAGTTTTACATTAAATGATTTCAAACATTTTTTTTCAAGGAATTTTTACGTGTCTTTTTAAAACTTCATTTGTGAAAAAAGAAATACAGATAATCAAAAAATACAGATATATAGGGCTTCCCTGGTGGCACAGTGGTTGAGAGCCCGCCTGCCGATGCAGGGGACACGGGTTCGTGCCCCGGTCCGGGAAGATCCCACATGCCGTGGAGCGGCTAGGCCCGTGAGCCATGGCCGCTGAGCCTGCGCGTCCAGAGCCTGTGCTCCGCAACAGGAGAGGCCACAACAGTGAGAGGCCCGCATACCGCAAAAAAAAAAAAAACAGATATATAGGTATAAGTATATCTATCTTATCCCACCACATATAGCCCAGAAAAAAATTCCAAACTTAGATTGTTTGTGTGTGTGTGTGTGTGTGTGTGTGTGTGTGTGTGTGTGTGTGTAGGTTCACATCCTTAATTTTTATTCTTTTTTAGGTGCAGTCATGAAAGAATTGCTGGTTCAAAATGTAAACATATTTTTGGTACATACCCCCAGCCAGAAAGTTAGTGCCAGTTTACAGAACAAGCCAAGCTTGACCATTCTTTTTATGAACGTGCCCATTTCCCCATTTCTTTTCCAACACTGAAGATTATCTTTTTTTCTGTCTTCCCTAATATGATCAATCAAAAACTAATTCCTTATCATTGTTTTAATTTGCATTTTCTTGACTATTGAAAAAGTTAGTTTTTCATGTTTATAGACTATTTGTATGTTTCTAGATAAGCCAATCATGAATACGCATTTTAAATCTTTACATATAAAGTATTTCCCAAATTCACTTGGCCTCAGATCCCTTCTTGTGCAGAGTATCTTGTTTCCTGTAACTCATTTTTGGGAGACACTGTTATACACTATGCAATATCATATTTAATTACTAGAAATTTAAAGAGAATTTAACTAGCAATCAAATGCACTAGATTGTAGTGAAGCAGCTTGCAATGCAAATAGAGTCTATCCTTTATTATTTATGTTATGCTAAAAAAGTATAGACACTAAAAGTAGATATTTATCAGTCGACCCATTACATATCAACAAGACAATTCTTTAAATATTATGAAGATCTTCACATAATTTATCTAAAAAAGCTTCCGTGTCTATTTTGGAAGCATTGCTATTAGTTGAAGTTAGAAGGATCTATTTTATGAAATAAATATCTTTCAGAAAACCGAAGTTACAAATGTACACACATGTCAAAAACGAATAATAACATAGTTGGCTTATTGTTATGCATCAAAATGTAGCCTGTTTTAACCATATATATTAACATGCCTTCTTCAAGAATCAGTTTATTATAATATTTAAATAATTTCTAAGTAATTCTTCTATATAATGAAGTATATAGAATGCAAGCTGTTTTAAGAAAAAAAAAAAAAATCCCAAGTCCACATACTAAATTTACTAAGTGTCCTGTGGGGTTAATGGGAGGTTCCATTTAGGCAAATCATCTACACTGGGCTACCCACCTCACTCCCATGCCCAACTTAATTAGGCTGTCAGTTAAGTTGGTAGTATTACACATTCTTCACAGCTGCCTGATCAGTGCTTTGTTTCAACCAAGCTTAGCAAATGGATGCAGATTGAATGTATTGTTATGCAGGGAAAGGATGTTGTGTTGAGTAATCTCACTTTGAAGCTCATCCATTGTTAACAAACTCTATACACAAAGCAAAAGAGTAAATTAAACTAAATAAACAAGAAGTTTGCAAAAAACAGAATAACAAGTGAGAGCCAGTTCTAATAATGGGATTATTTAAAACACAAGCATTGGGGAGCAAAAATTTTGCTTCCAGTGTTTCACTGAAGGCCTCTGAAAGGTGGCAGGTATTTAATCGAAATCTATATTTTCAAGAATATACATGTGTCGAAATAAGTCATTACTGACACCTCCTATTTGAGCACAACTTCTATGAAACTCTAGAGTGAATTGAAGTTTTAGCTAGTTTTTAAATGCCAGCAGGTAGAATGAAATCCCCATTGTATGTACCTGCATACATATTTCATATTCGCTAGGTAAAGATACTTTTTCAGGATTGTAAACTACTTGCAGAACAAGTAAGAGTCAAAACCAAGAAGTGGCGGACACTGTACCCCCATATACATTTTATTAGAAATAGCGGTTTCAAATACAATACTTCAACCTTTAAAACTCAGTTCATCTTTGCAAAAAACAAGTGCATATTATTTATAACATAATGAACTTATGAGGAAACAGAATAGGAATAGGCTCCCTAATGATTCATAAAATTGATTGTATAGTACCTGCGCTAATTGGTCATTTGTGCCTAGTAACTGATATAAAGGTGAAAATTCTATGCTGTTTTAATTTCTCTACCTTAATTATAATACTCTCTTGCTACAGGCTTTATGGTATTAACTTTCTGTGTGTAATTAACCACTACATCTCTATATTAATTTTTCTATTTTCTTGAACCCCCAAACCCTTTTCATTATATTATCAGAAAGAGAATAGTATTAAACACTTACCTGAACACAGATCTATGGTTCCAATGAAATAATACTGATCTCAAAACGTTCTACCTAAAACTACTGAAGATTCATTTTTTTTTACAATCTGATTTAGTTTCTTTCCAGAAAGGAGTTTATTTACAATAATGGCAAGAACAAGAAGCGAATTTGATACCCAAATATCAATATACCAAATATCAAAGGGTAGAGATATTTTATGTTGTTATATAATAGAGGTAAATTGCTTTGTAAGGACTTCATTCTTTCATTCTCCATTAGTTAATTGTCAAATAATGGGCAGGTATTCTGCTTAGCCTTGCAAGAAAAGAAACACCGCCCAGGGCTAATCTCCAAGAAATTAGAATATGGGGAGCCCAAAAAGAAGGTGTAAAGATTGACAAATAGCCTGATCATTACAACACAGTGTAATCGATGATACAGAAGAGTGTAAGTTGATATGGGGATTTATAAGAGGACTGCAGATCCAGACTGAGAGTTCAGAGCGGGGGTCAGTCAGGGGAATCTTCCCAGAGTATGTGACAATCCAGGTCAATTTGAGGAGGAAGCTGGTCAAAAGAATTGGAACTATTACTGAAGTGAAAGAATACAGCCAGTTTCACCAGAATAAGGCTACCTAACAATAGAGAAATATTTCAATTTTTTTTCCTTAAAATTAAAGACATTTTCCACATCTGAATATGTCATGCAGAGTCTCAGGTGGAGAGAGTAGTCTCATCATCAAAACAGAGTGATTAAAACTGCTGACATCTGCAGTAATTATTTCTCCTCATATTATTAAAGAAAGAATTCATGGTTCCCCTGAATGCTTTCTTTTATGAAACCCCCCTTTTCTTGGGGCGGCGTCACATTGCCCACTTGGTTGTACTTCTTGGAACTCTGAGGTTTATGGCGAACGATTGTCCAATATTTCTAGACATTCGAGATTGCAAACTGGAAGCTGGAAGTAAACTGTTTGGGGTGCCCAAATCTGGCAGCGTTTCACTGTTTAAAGGCAAAACAGAAAATATCTAGAAAGTCAGATGCCCCCAGGAGAGAGTTTTTTGAAGCGGGTCTCTCTTGGGCTGATTATAAGACTAATCAGCCGTTTATCAAGCAAGCCATTATGTATCTGACCATATGAATAAACATAATTCATGCAAATATAATTTATGTTAAATACATTCTCAAGTTATTATGCACAATATTTTCTTCATCAAAAAGCAGTCACCAAAAGTGCACATATATTTGCAGTACTTTTTTTCAGCATCTTGAATATCCCATTTTCCTCCTGCCATTGATGAAAGAATAGCAGTTCCTCTGATTAAGTTCTCCCCTCCATACATGTCCCAGGCATTTGGAAGAGGGTTACTTATTTCAGAGGCTATACATTAGGGTGATATTCTTAGATAGTCTGGTTGTTTAAGGTTTCAACAGTACTTCAGATTTTGTACTATTAACAAATCTTGACATCCTAGGAGAGCCCTGTCCTGGGCTCATTAATAAACAAATTTGAATGCTGCAGTCTCAGTCCTGACCTCAGAGGTACCCATTAGTGACTTTTCTCCATTGTACTGTAATGTAATCATAGGCACTGAAGTAGTAGCAGACCATTTTCTTTGTTAATCAGAAATAATTTAGAATCGTTACAGCTCCAAAAAAAAAAAAAAACCTGTGAATTTCCTTTGTTTTTGAATGAAAAAACTTGGGAGCTTCTCTCAATGCTCATATTTTTAAAATATAAATTATATAATTTAAATAATTGTTGCAAACATTAAGGGACTTTCTGTGTACAGCCTTTTAGAAAAGAGTCAGTTTATTTACATGTAAATCTCAAATGTTACAGTTGCCAACTCTGGACATGAAAAAGTACCAGAATTTATTAATAGTAGTATGCCTCTGTTAGGAGTATATTGCCATGCCTGAAGCCCTGAAGCCTTCTTCCTCTCCATGCTTATATCATTCTTTGAAGACAAACCTATTCAAATGTCCCAAATATAATTTCACAGGATGTATTTTTAATCTCTTTAAAAACAAAGTATTGTTCATCTATGGAGCAGAGATAGTGTATATTTCCAGTGTCACATGCATCACTGTCCATTCTCAAGCCTCTCTTTCCGTGCCATTCATTAGGATATATCTACATACTGAGAATCTTAATGCAAGAGGCTCTGCTGTTCAGGTATCACCACAAATGCCAGCAAAAGTGGCAACTGTGTTTTATCACTAAGCCAGTGTATGTCCAGGCCGGGTAACTGTACACCCTTGTGTAAGTTGTGCCCTACACAAGAACACCAGGTCACCGGGTAATTGGGGCCAAAATCCGGCTGCGTTCATTCCACAAGCCATGTGCCTGAGAGACTAAATCTGTCCAAAGAGTACAAACGCACTTCATGGGTTAGTGGTGGCCCTTTGGCCAGCATAACTAGCCTTCAATCAAGTACGAGAAAACATGTATAGTCCTTGCAACCAGCAGGCGTGCAACAGTCAACTTGGCTGAAGGAGTAGAGTAGATTTTTCTTTATGAAAATGTACACTTGTGCACTAATAATCATCTCATCTAGTCATGCCATTATGGATAATGGATGATTTCACCTCAGATTCATTGCAAAAATGTCATCCCTGTAAACCCAGCTTCTTTCCAGGACTGAGGCTACTCTCATATTCTTATATCCCCAATAATTAGCCTACTAAAGAGTGTGTGTTCATGTCTATTTAATAAATATGTAAGTAAAATAGTACTAGAATAAATTTTATCCCCTATAATGCTCAGGTTCTTTGGATTCTGTTATCATAATCCTGATACTCTTGTGGTCAAGATCCCTTAAGAAAAGGGGATGGACCTACCTTGAGACATTGGGTTTGCATTCCAAGGACAGGCAAACCAGTCCATCTTTCTTCATTTTTATAGATATCCCACATTTTCTTGATTGTAAGGCACACACACTTTTATATTTCAGATATGTTTACAGGTAAGTTTAAATATGGTGGGTTTTTTCACCCGAAAGGTATTATTAAATCAGTGATATATCTTATGATGAATACTGCCTTAAAATTAAGGAATTTTGATTTCTAAATATAGTGTTCCATCTGTTATCACTGTAACAATTTTGCTCAGAGCAGAGGGAAGCAGAATTTCTCTAATCGTGGGCTACAAGTTTCTGACTTGAATTTTTTCTATGTGTTATTTAGATTCACCAACCTTTAACATTAATTTCTTAATACCATTCATCTTTTCTAAAGTAAACAATTTTAATTGTTAATTGTGAAATATACGTAAAATTTACCATCATAACTATTTTTAAGTAGACAGTTAAGTAGTGTTAAGTGTATTCATATTCTGCAACCCATCTCCAGAACTTTTTCATCTTGTAAACTGAAACTCTATACCCATTAAACAACATAAAATAATCTTTTGTTAAAGTATAACATATATACAAAAAAGTGCATTAATTGGAAGTAGTATAGAGCTGTGGATTTTCACACAATGAATACATCCATGTAACCACCATCTAGACTGAGAAATAGAACGTTACCATTATCTCTCTGACTTTGGATCCAGCGGCATTGCTAAATTCACGTAATCTTTCTGATACAGAGTAGATTCTTTTGGATTGTCTACATATGTAGCCATGTTATTCATGAACAGTGATACTTTTATTTCTTCAGCTTATTGATTTACTGTGCTGTCCTTGACTTATTGTACTGTTTAGGACTTTCAGTAAAATGATGAATAAATTGGGAGATACTGGGTATCTTTGTTTCGTTCCCCCATCTTGGGAGGAAGCTTTCTAGATTTCTCCATTAGGTATGTGTTTGCTGTAGGTTTCTGTAGCTACTCTCTCACATTCGGAAAGTTCCCATCTATTCCTAATTTACCAAATGTTTTCATGCTGAACAAGTGTTGAATTATTTCACATTTTTTTTCCTGTGTGTAAATTGAAATAATTATATAATCTTTTCTCTTTATTGTGGTGAATTATATTAATTGATTTTCAAATGCTAAACTAATTGTCTGGAGGATTTTGTATCAGACCAGTATTATTTTTTTCTTATATTTTGGAAGAGTTATCTGGTAAACTAAACTGGGCCTCGATATTTCACTGTGGGAAAGTTTGTAATTCAGTTTCTGATAGATGTGGGATTGTTCGGATTTTCTACTACTTTTGCTAAGGTTTTTTTCCAGGAATTTGTTCAAGTCACCTAAAATTTTTAATTCACCAGCATAAAATTTTTGGTAATATTCTTATATTTTAATACATATATGATCTGTAGTGATGTTCTTTTTCACTTACAATATTGATTATTTCTGTCTTTTTATAAGATCAGTATTAATAGAATTATATCAATTCTTTTTTCAAAGAATCATTCATTTTGTTGTTTTTTCTCTATTGTATATTTTAGGACATGGGTACACTTTTTAAAAATTAATAGAGCAATTTTTTAAAGCAATTTTAGGTTTACAGAAAAATTGAACAGACAGTACAAAAGTTCCCACAGATTCCCTCCCCTCCTCCTTGCCCTGTTTCCCTTATTATTTGCATCTTGCATTGGTGTGGTACATTTGTTACAATTGATTAACCAATATTAATGCATAATTACTAACTGAAGTCCACAATTTAACATCACTGTTGTTTTGCCTTTTCCAGAATGTTTTATAATTGGAATATACAGTATTGTAGCCTTTTCAGATTAGCTTCTTTTACTTAGCAATATGCATTTAAGGCTCTTTCATGTCTTTTCATGGCACGACAGCCCATTTCTTTTTTTAATTGATTAACATCCCATTGTATGGATGTATCACTGTTTAGTTATCCATTCACCTATTAAAGGAAATCTTGCTTGCTTCCAAGTTTTGGCAATTATGAATAAAGCCGCTATAAAGATTTGTTCGCAGGTTTTTGTGTAGACAAAAGTTTTCAATTTATTTGGGGTTAGTACATAGGAACATAATTGCTGGATTATATGGTAAAACTGCTTAGCTTTACAAGAAACTACCATTTATATCTGTTCAGATCTTTTGGTGAAGTATCTGTTAAGATCTTTTGCCCACTTTTTAATTGAGTTGGTTATTTTCTTACTGTTGAATTTTAAGAGTTCTTTATATATTTTGGATATATATTTTCTCCAAGTCAGTGGCTTATCTTCTCACTATTTTATCAGTGTCCTTTACGGAGCAGAGATGTTTAATTTTAATGAAGTACAACTTAATTTTTCTTTCATGGATCATGCTCTTGGTATTGTATCTAAACAATGCCAAATGCAAGGACCCCTAGATTGTCTTCTGTGTTATCTAATAGTTTTATAGTATTGTGTTTTACATTATGTCTGTGATCCTGATTCCATGTTTTTTAAATTTCATTGATTTCTGTCCTTAACTTTATTACCTTTCTTCTGCTTTCTTTGGCTTTAATTTACTGTTCCTTTTTTACTTTATTTTTTTAAATATCATCGTCTTTTTTTTATAGGTCATCTTTGTTTTAATTTGTTTTTTAATTTTTATTGGAGTATAGTTGCTTTACAATATTGTGTTAGTTTCTACTGTACAGCAAAATGAATCAGCTATACGTATACATATATCCCCTCTTTTTTGGATTTCCTTCCCATTTAGGTCACCACATAGCAGTAAGTAGAGTTCCCTGTGCTATACAGTAGGTTCCCATTAGTTATCTATTTTATACATACTATCAATAGTGTATATATGTCAATCCCAATCTCCCAATTCCCCCTTGGTATCCATACGTTTGTTCTGTACATCTGTGTCTCTATTTCTGCTTTGTAAATAAGATTGTCTATACCAATTTTTCAGATTCCACATATATACGTTAATGTATGATATTTCTTTTTCTTTTTTGACTTACTTCACTTTGTATGACCATCTCTAGGTCCATCCACGTCTCTACAAATGACCCAATTTTGTTCCTTTTTATGGCTGAGTAATACTCCATTGTGTAAATGTACCACATCTTCTTTATCCATTCCTCTGTTGATGGACATTTAGGTTGCTTCCATGTCCTGGCTATTGCAAATAGTGCTGCAATGAACATTGGGATGCATGTGTCTTTTTGAATTATGGTCTTCTCTGGGTATATGCCCTGTAGTGGGATTGCTGGGCCATATGACAGTTCTGTTTTTAGTTTTTTTTAAGGAACCTCCATACTGTTCTCCTACTGTTCCTCTTTTAACCTATCAAAGTAGACCATTAGATCATGGATTTTTCAGTCTTTCTTTGTTTCTAATGTATGAATTTAAGGTTTTAAATTTCCCACTAAGCATAGTATTAGCTGCATCCCACAACTTGATATATTGTAGTTCCACAATCATTCAGTTTAAAATGTCTTCTAATTTCCATTATGATTTCTTTTCTAACCCATACATAATTTAGTCATTATTTAATTTCAAAATATTTTAGGTTTTCTCAAATTACCTTTTAACGCTGATTAATTTCACAGTGGTAAGAAAACATAAGTGTTTCAAGGCTTTGAAATTTTTTGGCACTTGCTTTATATGGCCTTGGATATGATCTATTATGATAAAGTTTAATTTGCACTAGAAAAGAGTGCACATTTTGCCATTATTTTGTACAGTGTTATGTATATGTATATATACGCATATAGATATATGTGTTTGAGTGTAACAATTAGATCGTGTATTCATTGTCTTGTTCACATCTTCTGTTATCATACTGAATTTGTATCTGCTTATACAGAGTTACTGAGAGTGGTGTTTTAAAACCCCCCATTATGAGTGTGTGTTTATCTGTTTCTCCTTTTAGTTCTGTCAGTTTTTCCTTTATGTGTTTTAAAACTATGCTATTAGGTGCATGCATATTGAGAATTAGTATATCTATTTGGTAATGTAAACTTTTTATCATTCTGAAATGTTCTCCTTAATCTCTAATAATGTTGCCTTAAAAGTACAGTTGACCCTTGAACAATGTGGGGGTTAAGGGCACCAACCCTCCTCAGTCGAAAATCTGCTTATAACTGTGAGTTGGCCCTCCATATATATGCGGTTCCACATTCGTGGATTCAACAACTGTGGATCATGTAGAACTTTAGTATTTGCTCCTAAAAAACAAATCTGGGTATAATTGGACCCATGCAGTTCAAACTCCCCTTGCTCAAGGATCAACTGTATTCTTAGCCTTAAATTCTTCTTTCTCTGATATTTGTATAGATAACTCTAGCTTTCTTGTGGTTAGTGCTTCCAAGTTAAATTTATTACTATGTTTTTACTCTTAGCCTTTCTGTGTCCTTATGTTTTATTAATGTCTCTTGTAAGCAGCATACAGTTTTATGTTTAATGCAGTTATTGATATATAGCCATATATCTTTTGAATAAAATGTTTACTCATGACTTGTAAGAGATTCTAAAATATTCTTATGATTATGTTGATTTTGGCCCCTAGGAAGGAATATGTACTATTTTTTATAGTTTATTATAGATGTAATAATATGTTATGATTCCCCTGTATTCCAATGAAAAACCTGAGTTTCATCCCAGAAGCCTACTTAAATTTCATCAATCAGATTGCTGTTTTCAATAGCTATGGAAACAACAAAATCTTAATATTTTAATACGTTTTCGTTCCTTATGTGAGCCCATCATGAGCCTTGCATATCACTATGGAAAATGAAATTATTTATTATCACTTATTTTACCTATTTTAATCACATTTAATTAAATATTATTGTATAAAAAATATTCAAGGAATCTAGGAATTGTCCTAAGAATACAGTTCAGTAAAATACTAATATTCTTTTCCAAAAATAGAGAACTATGCAATTGTAATATTGAAGATGTTATGAAATTACTTCATGGTTACGTCTACACTATTGAAATATCTGTAAAAGTGACACAAAAACATTATGGACCAATTTGCGTCTTGAATACAAGAGGTTCATATCCTGGTATCACTGTAGCATTGAGTTTAATCACCAGGCCAGTGTATGTTGCAAAACAATGACTCTTTGCAGGTTTTGTTCTTATGGGACATTACACTCAGCTATGATGCCCATTTTTCCAGTGGCACCTAGTCAGTGCCAAAGAGTAAGTTGTATGCTGTGAGGTCATCAAAGGCGAGGCTCAGGTGCAAAGACATCAAAGTTGTATTCATTAGTATCAAAACTTTACTCACTATTGTAAAACGAAAGAAGGGGGTCCTTTAATTGCTGAGCATTACAAAATGTTCTCAGAGCATTTGACTTATATTAAAATTTAATAGTCACGATTATTTGGGTGTTAAATTACTTTTCCAAACTGGGATTAAAGGAATTCAAGAAAACCTGCTTTGCATCCTAAGAATGAAAGTATCCCTGACCTTTTATGGTTGGCATTTCTGCCATCAATAAATGTTTGTTGGTCTAATTGGTAACAAAGAGATTTAAACTACCTGATTTGTTACTGGAAGAATATTTTAGATGGTGACTGAACAGGAAGAAAGCAAAATTCTTTGAAGATGTTCTGCCATTTGAGGTTACAGATAAATTCCAGTGTCCTAACATAGACTAGCAAGTGGGAATTTTACAAAATTAAAGAATTGAAATTTTAAGTCATTTTTCAGTAAGAATGATTGGCCTATAGCTAATATCTTTTGTAGTAGATGGCTGATTTTCCCCTACAGAAATTTTGATTATTACAAGTGACTTAAATTTTACCAAGGGAAGGTAAGGCTGAACTAAAAGCCTTAAGCAAAGTCCCTTTAAATAATTTGACTCTAAAAACCAAAATTATATGTTGATATTTGTTGTAAATCAATCCACAGCCTTTGGATCCACTGTATGGTGTTTTAAAAGTTCTTAATTAGAAAAAATAATATTGATCAAGGAGTATAAACTTTCAGTTTTAAGATGAATAAGCTCTGAAGAACCTAACATACAACATAGTGTCTAATGTTAATAATGATGTATACTTAAAATTTGCTAAGAGAGTATATCTCAAGTGTTCACACACACACAAAATGCTAACTTTGGGAGGTGATGGGTATGTTAAATAGTTAGATTGTCAATTCACACTATATATATTGTACACCTTAAATATATACAATTCTTGTTTGTAAAAAGTAAATAAAAATCAGAGTCCTCCAAAAAAAATAAATAAAAGTGGATCTGCAAAACCATGGACTAGAGAGAGACTTTGGAAATGCCGTAGATGAATGGATGCTTTCAACTTATGGTCTGACATGAACTATGTGACCGTTTGCAACATTAAGTGCAGAATAAGTATACCTAAGATTTTTGTTGTTCTCAGAATGCTTTCTTATGTGTTTATATTTATTTATGCTTGTTTTGGGAGGAGGGGCAAATTTTTCACTTAAAATTGGCATATAAATATTTTTGCGGTTTATTTCAAACTAAATATTTATTGAAATCTTTTAAGTAAATTTGGATTTTAAAAATATCATTGCTATAAAAATACAGTTTTCCAATAGAAATTAATAAATATTTCAAGATAGAAAATTTATAAATAGCTTTCTCTGCTTTGGTTTTGCAGAGGAGAAAACATGGTTCTCAATTTTTAAGGCCAGTAACTAGAATGCACATTTCAATTTGCCCAGGATAGTTCTGGCTGACATCTGTCTCTTCTGGTAATTACTAATATTGCCTCTTTTTACTCTCATACATGTACCAGTAAATTCTATGGGCACCCTGTTTGGCAGCCAAGCCTGCTTAAGCCTTCAATAAAGACTCCCATACATCCTAGTCAGAGATATGGGGCTATTAGAGACACTGAGGATTCAACAAAATTAAACCACCATCTCATAAATGGTGAACAACACCTTAAATTTGGTAAAATAAAAGAAAAATTAATTCAAGATTTATTCTGTCACATGTCTTGGTCTTTCTGAGCCTATAAAAGTAGATAATAGGAAGTATGGCATCTAACAAATGACACAACAGAAGAAATGTGAAGATACTTGGTAAATTTTTAAATGCTATACAAATAGTGTTAGCAAACCCACAGTATGATTTAACTCAAAGTTGTCCTTGTCAAGAACACACAAGAGTTAAATTAAATGTAATTACCATGCAGGAGAATAATCTGTGCCCTGAAAACTCACATTTACATATTTTACCTTGCTATTATGTCTTCTCAGCAGATTGTGACACCAAAATACTGGAGGATGCCAAAAGTAAAAATTATAGTCTTATTCATTTTCATTTCTACATGAAATATGAGCATTTTGTATGTAATTTTAATACAATGATTGTAATAAAACAGTATTCACATATTGAAGGTTTTAACCCTGATAACTTCAGGAAATTTTTTTTTTCTGAACAACTACTATGTGCAACAACCATTTTGCCAGATTGTGGAAGATCAGAGTAACTGAAGCACAGTCATTTCTCTAGTCTGGTTTCAGTGTAAATAATCACAATAAAAGGCAGAATGGGATAAATATAATAGAATAAACAAAGTAACGTGAAGGCATAGAAAAGAAAGTACTGCTCATCCAAGCATCTGGAGATTATTTCACAGAGGCGGACCCCCCTGTTGAGCCTTGAACGATGGGGAAAGTTTGGGTAGATTTTGGTGTTTGCCAACACAGTGCACTCCAGGCTGAGAGAAATGAAAAAGCTAAACTAGTGGGAAGCAGAAGTGGCAGATATGCTCAAAGGGTAGTAGGTGTCCCACTGGTACTGATGAGTGCTGTGAAGAGATCTCTGAGGAGATGGACCTGAAAAGGGGTTGAGGTTAGGTTGCTCTAGACCTTGAATTTAAAGTAAGGAAAATAAACTGTTTTCTGTTGGATTGGGAAACCTTTTTAGTGTTTGACAAGGGTAGTGACATGACGAGATTTGTATTTGGGGAAGATAATTCTGGCAACAATAAGGAGTATTGATTGGAGAAGGAACACATTAGAGGCTGAAGACCACCTCAAAGACAGTAACAATAGTCCAAATGAAAAATGGTGAAGTTAGAAATTCAGACTTGAGGAAATGTGAATGACCAAGAGGGAGTGGGACTGGAGAGGCATTGTAGGAACGATTGGGCAGTAGTTACTGACTGATTGAAAATAGAACTGAGGTAGAAGGAGGAGTAAAAATTACCTTGGGGTATTGAGCTTGGCTGAGTGGGAAGATAATGGTGCCTGTTCAATGAGACAGTATACACAGTAAGAGAAGCAGCTTTGCAGGCTCAGGATTAAGCACTGAGTTTGGGTGAGGTCTAGTTATCGGTGTGTGTACAACTGGCAGCTTTATTTTCAGATCTTGAGCTCAGAGAAGGTACGTACATGTGCTTTATGGGTCATAAGATAAGCTTGCCAAAGCCAACTCACAATTTTCAAGAAATTTCTGCATTCTCAAGACCTATGAAAACTTTAAAGATTTTGTGAAATTGGAGCCCACCTGAGCTACCTTTTGCCTTTGTCTGTCCTCTTATTCTGAACCATGAGGTCAGTAGTGATCAGAAAACTGAGTTATCTCATTAATTGCTTGTGACTAGTTTTTGAAGCAATCTGAGTCCCCTTCCCTTTGCCCTCTCTTCATTCTCTCTTTGTACATAGAGTCAGAAACAGCAACATGATTGGGAAAATGAGCCGGATGTTGTACAGAGTGAACCTGTGGTGACATAGTGCATTGTAGTCTGGAGAGACACCCTCACAAATAAACAGAGTAAACACAGAGCCTTGGTAACAGTGTACTTGAAGGGAATGGGTTTTCCATGCCCATAAAAATCGAATTAGAGGAAAACCAATATTGAGTGCTTACAGAGTGTCAAGTACTGTGGTAACCCTTCGTACGCATTATCTCATTTAATGCTGACAATTAATGAGGTTTTTATATTATTATCCCCCTTTTACTTATAAGGAATCTGAAGCAGAGAGAATTTAAATGACTTGGCCACATTAGCTTTGCTGGTGAGACTTGGGACATTCATCCAGCATGGCTGACTCTAGAGCCCACCTTCTAACACCAATGCTCTTTTATTATATGAACATGTCAGAGAGGAGAGGAGTAAGAATTCCATCTTGATCCAGCAGAGCTACACTAGATGAAGGCCCACCAAAATCAAGCTAGTTTTGTAAAGCCATGGGTACAAAACTGAGAAGATTCAATCTTATCCCATGTGGATAAAGACTCTGGGAAACTATAATCCACCAACCTGTCTGTTGGCAAGTACAAGGCTAAATACATCACTGCTTAAGAAGGAAAAGATGGAAAAATGTAGAAGAAGAGAAAAGAAGTCCTTTATGCTAACTGGGAAGAAGAATGCATTCAGGCTTTACTGCATCATCCAAAAGAAAAAAATGTAAACATGTTTGGCATCTTCAGTAGGATTCAAGAAAACACGGGTTTTATAAAACAGAGAGAGCTATAAGGTCAGAAGAGGTTAAGATAAGAAGAAAATGGTATAAGTTCGAAGAGAGTGAGATGAAAATATGATGGAATAAAGATTGCAGAAAAATTAAAATGCAATATCACAATTAATTTTTTCTTTGGAGATTTGGTAGTTAAAAGTCCTGCTGACACTGTAAATCAAATCCCTAAGATGGAAGAGAAATTTTTATTCTCCACAATATAAAGGACATGTATAAAAGTTTTTAAAATGTGAGACAACCATAGATAGGGTAGAGAATGGAGTTTGAACCTAAAAACAATGCAAGTTCCTGAATACAAACATTTCTTGAATGGGATGAAATCAGAACATTTGAAATAGAAATAGTATCTAAAATAAAATTCAAGAAATCATTCTTAAAAACAAATAGAAGAAATAAGGATAGGGAGAGAGAAAGAGGGAGAAAAGTGTATACCCTGATATTGGCAAATTTCTTGTAATATAAGCACAAAGGAAATAATTTTATAATTATTCAGATGGGGAGAAAAGCTTTCCTCAAATCAGATGGGTGACGTGAACTGACTTCAGATATTTTTTCCTCTGTAATACCAAATGCCTGAAGACAATGGGACCATATCCACAGAGCACTGAAAAAAAAAAAGTCTGTAAATCAAAATATTATCCTAGTATATTAATTTTATAGGGCCACCAAACAACTTCCCACAGACTTAGCAAATTAAAACTGCACATTTATTATCTCCCAGTTTCTATGGCCCAGGACTCTGGGTGTTGATCAACTGGGTCTTCTGATGTGAACCATGATATACACCTATTACTTATGTAGTGATCCATGGACTGAAGATCTAGCAGCTAAGTGTATACTTTATGTAGTTCTTCATAGCTAACATACTATGGTAACTAAATCTGAACTAAGTCATTTGGGGACTTAATTTGATTTAGTTAAACTACTGCAACTGAAATTCTTGCCTATCCGGACCATACAAAGCAAAGACTGTCTATATCTATAAAAGGAATGGGATTTGAATGGTAAAACTGTAATTTTTTAATTCTTTCTATTTTTTGGCATTTTTAAAATGAATGTTAAGGACTGTATATTACTTTTTAAACAAAAGAAAATAAATTTCATGTTAAAAGTGGGTTTAAAATTACAAAAAAATGCACCAACTCTTGATGGTAGTGAAGATAATGGAATTATAGGTGATTTTTGTGTTTTAATATTTAAATTTCAACATGGAGCATACATTATGTATATAATCTTTAAACAATTTTTAAAGCAAGGTTACTTCTGTAAACTTTTTCTACATTTATTTACGGTATAATTTAGTCAATAACACGTATTGAGATCTACCATATACCAGCAACATGCTAGGGACTATGTATACCTAAGTGAATAAAGCATATTTTCCACCGTACTACATCAGGGGAGAGACAGACATTTAAACAGGTGAATTTTAAAATGGCTTAGTAGTAATTTTTACATACTGCAGCACAAAGGACAGAGCAATAAATATAAAAATCAGACGTTTCCCAATGTGAACTGATTGACTGAAAATGAAAGGTGTCCAGTAACTCAGCTTTTTTAGTTTTTGCTTATATTGTTATTCCTTTTTCAATGCTGAAGTTTCTGTAAAGAAAAAGAATTTGAGATAAAATATATAAAATTCTGTGGTTAAAGCATAAGAAATATGTTACCTGCTATCTTTGCACATCTATAATGAGTTTTTTAAGAGTAATCAAAAAGCCAGTGGAGTTATTTTATGATGCTTCTTTATGAATATGCCGAAAAAACACACATGCAAACCCTGTTTGCATTATTGGGGACATATGAAATGAAATTTGTTCTGATTCTTTTTGTTTGTTTGTTTGTTTTCTTCTTTGGAAACAGGGATTTTTACTGAGCCACCCAGGTGAGCAGTTTCAAAAATTCTAATCAAATCCCAACCGTACTCATTTTCAGTTTAGTATTTAAGGGGCCAGTATGTTGAAAAGACCATAGGGAAAGCATTATGTTATATATTTGATGCCCTCGGAAACACCTCTGTTTTCCTATTTCCTAGTCGCCACATCCTACGCCACCACTCAGAGGAAACGTAGCTGGTATGTGGAGGAATATTCCTTCATTAATTTATTCTTCAAAATCATTTTTGATTATATCTATTTTGTGCCAAATACCACATTAAGCCCTGAGTACACAGCATTAAACATAATGGTCTAGCCTTCCATACAAAGCCTAGGAAGAAGTAGCCTAAAGCATGATGCGTTTAGCTAAATTCACAGGACCTAGCTCCATTCTGAATACTTTTTCACTGCTTCAAAGGCCTCCGGAAGTTTTTATCTCCATGCATCCACCCCGTCCAACCTCAAGCTGGTATTTAGCTATAATTGCAATTCCTTTTTTGTTCTTTCCAAAGGGAACTATCTTTACTGACAGCATCTAGGTAGTAACCAAACCATGACAATTAACATCCTTGGAGATTTTGATCTAAGATAATGATAACCATATCGTCTCAATGTGAACAAATAATGCTGCCCTCACGGGTAAAGGTGTACAGAAAAAAGTTCAGAAAGTGGGGGAGAGAGGAAGTGGGACAGAGTAAGGTAGGCTAGGGGGTGGGGAGCAAAAAGCAAGAGGGTTGAGAATAGAATAATAATAAAAAGCAATTTAAATTCATTATGAAAAACTTTTTCAAAGCTACTTTTTTAGGGAGCCTATAAAAGTTAATTATATGAAAAAACACTATAGCAAAGAGTTTAAAAATTCCTAGATAGGAGGCTGGATATAGTTCATACCAGCATGTTTCTTTCCTCTTAGTTTCACATGACAAAAATGGAAAGAGGTACATAGGCCTCTTAGAAACTGAGGGTTTGATATCCTGGATTTGATCCAGAAGATCCTGAGACTGGGGGGATAGGACCTAGAATGCTCACTTCCCTAATGGGAAGAATTGCTAGTATTCTAGTATTCTCACCCTTCATATATTCTGACTGTTCTAATATGGGACCTAATCTTTTCCACATCTCTGTCTAGGATTCAGAGGTTATAGATTGACAAGTCTGTAGGTTTAGAAGCTTTGTGAAGTACATGCTGGCAAAACAATATTATCTTCTCTTGGGAAGTGAATGAGTGAATAAATGAGGTTCTGTAAAGGTTTGGATAAATCCCTGATTAATAGATTCAGAACTAGTGTTCAAGAGAAGGTTAAGAGTGTTGGAGGTGTAGTCTTTTGAGGGAAATGGAATGTCAGGAAGCCTGACTCTAAAATAGTGATACCTTTAAGTGACAGAGTACAGGGCTTGATACACACTTTGGCACTTTTTATATTCCTATAACCAAAGGGTTGGTAACTGTCTACCTCTTCCAGGTTTTGTCAACTGTATAAGACAATAGCATTTATCAGTCCCTTGATATCCACAGATGAAAAAAGTACCTTACGGATATAAATTCTATTCCCATGGTATCCCTGAAGAGATCTGATACATTTTATCTAATTTTCCTCTCATCACCTGTTTATTTCAAATTAGAATTCTTGCTTATTAATACTATTTTGGAATACTTTTTAAAATATATTACACTGGAAAACCTCACTAGCCTGACAAGATCTTTAAACATTACTGTGGCACGAGGGTCACAGCTAAGTTACTTTGTCTTATTATGTCAGTAGTTTTGCTCAGAGGATTTTTTTATAATAATTTAAAACTGGTGGGAAGTATTTACCAATATGTATTTTGAATTTGATTAACTCTTTGAGGCATTATTCTTGGGACATATTTCTTTTAAAAAGCTGAGAGTTCCTGGGCTTCCCTGGTGGCGCAGTGGTTGGGAGTCCGCCTGCTAATGAAGGGGTCGCGGGTTCGTGCCCCGGTCTGGGAGGATCCCACGTGCCGCAGAGCAGCTGGGCCCGTGAGCTGTGGCTGCTGGGCCTGTGCGTCCGGAGCCTGTGCTCCGTGGTGGTGGGGGGCACGAGGGGGCACAGCAGTGAGAGGCCTGAGTACTGCAAAAAAAAAAAAAAAAAAAAAGCTGTGAGTTCCTTATAACCTTAATGTGCCCTATAACTGCTTTTTAAAATTCTTTATTTTTTTTAATTAAAATGTCTACATAGTTTAAAATCGAAAAAGCATAAAAAGCAAAAAACTGAGTAATCCGTAGCGAGCTTCCTCATTCATTGTATGACTGCATAGTATTCCACTGATGGATGTCATTTAGCCAGTCTCCTGTGGATTGTCACCTGGGATGTTTCTCATTTGTTGCTAACAAAAATGCACCAATGAATAGTTTTGAACAAATGTCACTTCACATATACACAAGTATAACTGAGGAAGGTTTTAGAACTGAAATTCCTAGGTCAAAGAACGTGTTTATTTGTAATTTTTATAGATATTACCCAAATGCTCTCTGTAGATCTGTTGCCATTTTATATTTCCGTAAGCTAGTGTCTACTTTCCACAACTTTACCGTCACAGTGTTATTTAACAATCTGATCTTTGCCAATCTGATAAGCTTCTCAGAATATCTTTAATTAACTTTCTTTTATTTTGAATTATGTTGGATATATATCCATATGTAAGAGACGCTTTTTTCTGCAAACTGTTTAGTACTTTGCCCATTTTTTCTATTGGATTGTTGGTCTTTTTCTTGTTGATCTATAGGCACTTTCACATATTAGGGAAATTCGAAATACAATTGTCATCTCTAATTTATCATTTACCTTTAATTTGATTTTGGTTTTTACTATGCAGATTTTTTAAAATGAAGTTGAATTTATTGGTCCTCTTTTTATGGCTTCTTAGTTTTGTGCCATGGTTACTAGACCTTTCCTCCTCCGAGATTATACAACAATTATTCCAGGTTCGTCCATGTTGTGGCAGATGACAGGATTTCCTTCTTCTTTAAGGCTGAATAATATTCTATTGTATTTATTTACCACATCTTCTGTATCTATTTGTCTGTTGACAGACACTTAGGTTGTTTCTGTACCTTGGCTATAGTGAATAATAATTCAGTTACCTGGTAGAACAGATATCTCAAGATGATTATTTCATTTCCTTTGGATAAATACCCAGAAATGGGATTGCTGGATCATTTCATAGTTCTATTTTTAATTTCTTGAGGACCCTCCATACTGTTTTCTATAGTGACTATGCCAATTTACCTTTCCACCAACAGTGCACAAGGGTTCCCTTCTCTCCACATTCACACCAGCATTTATCTCATCTTTTTGATAGTAAACATCCCAGCAGGTGTGAGGCGATATCTCGTTGTTGTTTTGATTTGCATTTTGCATTTCCCCGATGATTAGTGAAGATGAGTACCTTTACACATACCTGTTGGCCATTTGTATATTTCCTGTGGAAAAATGTTCATTCAGACCATTTTTAAAGTGGGTTATTTGGGGTGTTTTATGTGATTCAGTTTTATGAATTTCTTGTATATTTTGGATATTAACCCCTATCAGATATGTGGTTTGCAAATATTTTCCTCTTCCGTAGACTGCCTTTTCATTTCATTGATGGACTATCTGTTGTTTTGGTGTTGTCTCCTTCTACCTACTAAAGAACTTTGCTCCACCTTTTTCTCATGTTCCTGCAGCACTTCCCTCACTACTAGTCTACTTACCTCAACATAGAAACATGCCCCAGGTCTTCTGTCTTAAAAAATTAAGACTCTCTGAAATCCACACACTCTTCTGGTTTGGCAATTCACCTTCATCATAACCTGCTTGATTAAAAGAATGGTCTACTCACATGCCGCGGAGCGTCAGTGAGAGGCCTGCGTACCGCAAAAAAAAAAAAAAAAAAAAGAATGGCCTACTATCTCCAACGTATTACTGCCCCTTTACTCCTCATCATTCTATAATCTGACTTCTGACCAACCTTCCCCTGAGGTTATTTTAACCCATTTCAGTAACCTCCACATTAACCAAGACAAGGAACATTATCTCATCCTTATCTTAACCTGTTCACTTCATCTGACTTTGTTGATCAAGATTTCTTTCTAAAACACTCTCTTTTCTTGGATTTTCTACCTCTCTTCTGGTTTCAAAAGAGACTGCTCAAGCTAGGTCTTCTCAGTATGCTCTCTAGGCTCTGATTCCTCTCTGTATCCTCAAATGGCAAATGTTTACTTTCCCCTTTAGATTACTTTCTATGATTGTCATATAAGTTATTAGTTGCATGATTAGTGATTAGCAAATCACTAATGTCCTCTATTAGGATGTAAACAGGGATTATATTGGGCCCTTGCTGAGCTCTTCAACCTTGCCTCCACCTCATTCCCTTTGCTCCAGATCAAGTTCAAGTTAGTGTGAGCTGCTTCTCCATTAGTTTGAATCCTCTTTGATCCTATTTAATATGTGGCTATTTCTCATCCTTCAGGCTTAGCTTAAATGCTATCTCTCAGAGAGGTGTTCTGTAACCCTACTAAGATGATCTGCCTTATTATTCCTTGTTTAACACCTTCTGTATTTCCTTCTAGAACATATCAAAATTTGTAATTATTTTGCGTATTTAATTTATTTCTCCTCCATTAGAGTATTAACTTTTCAAGGACAGTTTTTGTTCCTATAGTATTAGCTCCTAGTATGTGTCTGGCATACATTAACTGATTAATAAACATGTGTTGATGGAAGGAAGAGAGGAAGGAAGGAAAGAAGAAAGGAGAGAGGGGAGGGGGCAAGAAGGAAGGTCACTTGTACTGGTTCACCGTCATTTCCCCAGCACCTAGCACAGGGACTTTCACATTATTAGTGTTTGATAAATATTTGTTTAGGAAATTAACTACCCCAGAATTCTATGCTCCGTCCTCTGCTCTCCTTGGTCTATACAACCCATACAGATTCATGGGTAACTTCACCTACACTATTATTTCAAATACCATTGATATGCTAATGACTCCCAAGTCCAAATCTGAGGCCACTACTCTCTAGTTCAAGAACCACATACTTAGCAGCCTGGATATCACAGGGCCCTTAAACTCAGCATGCCCAACATTAAACACATTGCCTTCCTTTCCTCTCAAAACGAATTCTCTTTCTGTATTCTCTACCTTAATCAATGAGACCATCATCTGCTCAGGTACTTTGTGGTTGTCTAGATTGCTCCTCTTCTTTCACAGCTTCTGCATGTAATCAGTCGAGTCCTGTATGTTTAGATTCCTTACCATCTCTCAACCCCTCCTTTCCTCTCTAGCCCATGCAAGTAATCTAAAATGTCCATGGTAACCCCTCACTAGCATTATTGCCATGGAGAGTCCTAAAATTCAAATCTGGTCCTATCACTTTTCTTAAACTCTTCAGGATCCCCATGTTTCCCAACCCTCTATTCATATAACGCTTGTAGAAGAAAATTTTAACTTTTAAATTTAGTAGCCTGGCCCTTTCACCATCTGGCTCCTACCTACCTATGCTACGTGTACCACACACTCCAGTCATAAGGAATGATTTTTTTTTTTTTTTTTTTTTTTGGTGATACGCGGGCCTCTCACTGCTGTGGCCTCTCCCATTGTGGAGCACAGGCTCCGGACGCGCAGGCTCAGCGGCCATGGCTCACGGGCCCAGCCACTCCGCGGCATAGTGGGATCTTCCCGGACCAGGGCATGAACCCACGTCCCCTGCATCGGCAGGCGGACTCTCAACCACTGTACCACCAGGGAAGCCCAGGAATGATTTTTTATTGCTTTCACCCATGCCTCATTTCTGCTTAGAGAGGTCTTTCAATATCCTTGATTCCAATTCATCCATTAAAACCCAACTTAAGCATTACCTCTTCTTGAAAGCCTTTCCTCATTATGCTGTGCTGATATCTGTTTTATTTCTTCTGTACATTCTTCTATCATGACGCTTGCCACACTGAACTATAATTGTGCATTTACTTACCTTCCCTTCTACCATCACAAGTTAGCAGACATTGGTTGGATGAATGAATGTCTGCAGGAAGGTTTATTATTCAAGAAGTTATATAACAAGTAGAAATTGTGGTTAGAGCCAAAGTTGGAGGAAGAGTAACATCTAGATACCAAAAAAAACCTGACTTGCTAGTACAGATTAAACCAGAAACAGGGGATGGGGCCTAAGACACAAGGGATTTTGTGAGCAAGAGTTAGAACCCAAATATTTAGAAACCAAATAACAGGTACTGGTAGAAATTGATGCAAAAAAGCCCTTATCAGGCTTAGGCTACTCTGAGGCCAGGTTTGGGTTTGACAAGGACACACTTTCTCAGACAAAGTTTACCTGCTGCACAACCAACAAAACCAAAATCTTCAGCTTGACGTGTATTTTGTACCAGAATATTCCTTTTGAATAAATAGTAGATTGCATAAATGTATTTTATGTGAACATAGTAATGTTCACAGAACACTATTACCAGATACCATGTATCACTTTTTTGTTTAACTTTTACTTTCTGATATAAACCCCTCAGGATTCAGTGTAGATTATGAGATCCCCCTCGATTTTAATGTTTTTAGATCTTAAGTCTGAGTGGAGATTACAGAGAAGATAGCCTCTCTTAGCATTCCAGTTGTATAAACTGAGGCCAATTATGTATAATGAAGTCTCTTTGAAGGAAAAATTCATTTGGGTAAAGAGGGAAGGTAGATAATTTGAGTGGTTACTGTGTGTTATGTATTTACATGCAGTATTATCATTAATTATCAGAATAACCAAGTAAAATGGATATTCTTACTTTAATTCTACTGATAGAGGAATAGTGTCTCAGAGAAGTTAAGTAGCTTGACCAAAGTGACGAAGCAAACAAGTGAGAGATTCAACATTCAGTTCGAATTTTTCTGATTTCAGAGTCTGACATGGCATCCAGGCTTTTTGTTGCTATCTGCATCTTCATTAGTGTTGTTTTTATCATCATTCGAAAGAAGAAATATTTGTATTTGCGTTATCTATTTGACCCTCTGGTGTGATGTAAGTGTATGGAAAATGAAATGACCACTTATGAAAAGAAACTTGAATACTAGTCCTATTATCTTCACTAATCATTAAATAGCTCTCTGTGTAAAACCAAACTAGAGGCATCTTTTCAATCAGTAGGTCCAGTTTTATCGCTTACATTTCATCTATAAAGAGTAATCATTTTTAATATATCTTCTAAGTAGAATTTAACTGTGCTTTCATGGTACTGTGACCGTTTATATTGGACTTGAAACATGTGTTCTGAATCTAGGAACTTAAATCTTCATTAGGTATAATATAAAAGAGAATAAAGAAACAGTAATTTATAACAAATAAGCTTCATTGAGAATTGAATGTGATGCTATTTCAGGAAATATTATTAGGCTTTTTTGTTTATGAAAATTTGTTAGGCCGTTGTGATTTAAAAATTGCAGTGGTGGAATTTGTATATCCTTTTTTTTTTGTTAAGAAACTGTATTATCCTTTGGGCCAAATTATTCCAGATTTCTATCCAGTTAGCCATAATATTTGAAAGTGTGGTAAACTAGCTATCAAAGTTCTGGCCAAAAGTACCAAATGTGAGAATAACATTTTCTCCTTAGTCTTGCCCTGAAGGACCTCTTGTGAATAACTGACCATGGCTAGAAAAATGATATCACCAAATCAGAATGTTTTCTTTCATTCAGTCATGGTATTATATTCAGTGTAGCAAGAAATAGTTTTGCATGACAGTACACATGTAAATGTCATTGCATATGTCATTTATGGTGTACAGGGTTGTTATGCAAGACTCACAGTGATCACATTGGGGAAAACTGTCTCTGATACACTAAATAAAACGGGCTTAGTAAAAATTGCTAGCAATTTTTTTCTAGACGTATAATGACATGGTAAGAGCACAAAACAAAACTACCAGCAACAAACCATTTCTCAAGCTGTAATATCTACAGGACAAGTGATCTAAATTGCTGAAACAAGGGGAGTTCATCACTGCACTGCAAAAGAACTTGAAATATAACCTAAAGGCAAGTGAAATACTGATTCCAAGCTTTGAAATAACAGCAACAAATTTACCTACAGACAGAAGATGCATGGAAGCAATAAACGAATTATACAAGTCTTACACATGCAATCTGATTATTCTGACCAAAGTGTTAATTGGATCCTAACTGCCAGATCTGATATCTGTGGTCTTGTAGTGGGAAACCTTTCAAAGTGATGAACTGTAATTCACTGAGCTGCTTGAAGCACTTGTAATTTACTGCATGTCATGCTATGAAGAGGCTGACCTAATGGACTTTACATTACCTATAACGCTAGAAACCTTTCAACAAGACTAGTTGGCAAAAGGTAATCGTGGAAGTCTATTGAGACAGGATGAGCAAAACTCTATCTTAAACACAGCTTTATAATCTTCGGGAAAGTCAGTTATTAAACAAAATAGGTGCAACTAAGGAAAAAATAGTACTCTATCCAACATAATTTACAGCAGTATGATATCTCGTAATGTGAAATTAAATAGCGGTATAAGATATAAATAGGACTCAGGGTAGTTTTATAATCTAACCTAAATGCTGTAGAATATGTCAGGTTTAAGCTATTCATGGATCAAATTCCTATGCTTTCATAAAAAGTAGTATTTTGTAATAACTGGATTTTATATCTACCTTACACTCTCATATGTCTTAAAAGTTAGAGTGAAATGTCTTAGGTATGAGAGGAGTAGGGCTACGCTATATTAGCCAAGTAGTGAGACTTTTTTGAGGCTGAATTCTTGACACAACTCTCCCACTTACTATTTGTTGTTTAAAATGTGAGGTTTTGCTTTAACTTTTTGCTTTAACTTTTCAGTATATATATATATATATATATATATATATACACGTATATATATATATATATATATTTTTTTTTTTTTTTTTTTGCGGTGCGCAGGCCTCTCACTGTTGTGGCCTCTCCCGTTGCAGAGCACAGGCTCCGGATGCACAGGCTGAGCGGCCATGGCTCACGGGCCCAGCCGCTCCGCAGCATGTGGGACCTTCCCGGACCAGGGCTCGAACCCGTGTTCCCTGCATTGGCAGGCAGATTCTTAACCACTGTGCCACCAGGGAAGTCCCATTAATTCTTATTAAATGTTTACTAACTACATTCCAAAAATTGTATATTGTGCTAAAGTTTGGATGTCAGTTTCTGTGCATGAAATCCTTACACAATTTCTATAGCTAGTTGGCTACAACTGTTCTAGGAGATGTACTAATGAAAGAATTTGCTTTGGTTATACATTATAGAAATGCTAGCTTATTTTTAATTTATTTTAAAAATTTGATTAGCAATATCTTTTGGACATCTATAAAGAATCTTTATGGGAAAGGTAACTTAACACTATTTTTCTAACAGTGGGGGTAGACTTTTTGCCTTGCATATAAGGCAAAAAGTATAGTGCGGAATACTTGGTTTTTTCACCAAGATACGTATGTTACCATTGTTTATTCTAATATACTGTGAATGTTAAGCTACCCACAGCCTGGCAACATGAACTAATCTTTGACCTGTACAAATTAGTCAGGGCACTCACAAAAAAGTAATTGCTAAGTCATCGGTGCAATACTCTCAGTAACTCTACCTCAGTTTTCCCTTTTCTTCCTGCCTTCTGCCATTGAAGTTGGCCTCTATCAGTTAGACAGCCTCATCAGCAACTCCAAGTGCAGTGAGAGCATCTTAATGATCTGAAATTCTTCTGAGAAGTTGCTGATGTTTTCTCATCAGGATCCAATTTAGAGAGCTTTGTTCCATTCTTGAACTTTGGAGCCAAAGAAAAGCAAGTCAGTTTGTTGCCTTCTCCATGGTGAGCTAGAAAGCCAAATCAGTGTACCCAGCTGCAGGAGGTTTTTGAAGAGTGTGAGTCTTTGTCAAGAAACACTTAAAAATAATCAGTAACTACTTCTCCCTATAGAAAAATATGTCCCCTTTGTGAGACCCAGAAAGAATGTCCACTTTACTGAAAATGATTGCAATATTTACAGTTTCTCAAAATATAATTAAATACCTTCAGACAGGCTAAATATTCTATTGCCTTGCAGTGGCGTAACTGACTGAAAGGAGTCACAACCAAGGGATCTGGTAATGTTGGGGATAGACTGTTTCATACATTTGTGCTTCAGTAGATGCACTGTTGGTAATTTTACTATTTCAGTAGTAGAGTTCAGTGTAAAGTGCAAAAAGCTGAGAGACTGTAATAGCTGAGGTTCTACTGTTCATTTTATGTGCAGATGTTTATGGTGAGACTTTCATAAATGCTTATTACTGTTAGCCCTTCTAAGTGTAATTTTCAGAAGAAAAAAAAGATTCTGCAATTCAACTACCATTCCTTTCTATTCACCACACTTGTCAATCAGCGAGTTGCTGTATCTACAGGAATGGAGGTGTTCTATTCTGGCAATTATCATGTCATATACTTGAAAATGTAAATGAATGTGTGTGTAAAATTAAATTTATGGGTTGTCAGCGAAGAATAAGAACCAGGAGAGCAATTACTTCTCTGCTTTCATCTTTTGAGCTCTGATACATCAAGCAGAAAACCATGCAGCTAAATGTTGGAATTAGCATTGTGCAGGTCCTGGAATGAATGGGCTAGTGTCTTTTGCAGCCTTTTCTGGCTCTTTGTTTTGGAGAGCAGTGAAATTAAGATGATTATCATCCATCAATCTATGAGAGCGCCTATGAAAGCATGAAAGGATCTTCCTTCTCATATTTATTTTTGCTTTCTTAGAGAGTTGTCTTTTATTAAGACAGCTTGCTTTTTGTTGAAACTAATATTATTTGGGCTAATTTGGTGAGCTCCATCAAAATCACAATTGTTTTGTTTTTGTATCTGGTGTCTTAAAATTCATTTTTTAAATTTAAAAGGAAATATTTATGAATGTAGACAAATAAACAGGATGAACTGTTAGCACAGTCCCAGAAAAAACTAGGCTCCCAGTGATTTTGAGCAAGATCTTAATTCCAGGGAATGGCTCTAGCCTGCTAGATGGATCCACATTTTAAGTTACTAAATATAAAAGAAGACAGCATTTTCATAAATGAATATATCTTTCTACAGTGCGACCCCCCTCTCAAATTGGCTGAGTACTCAAGTATTCTAATTCTGTGTAATTATTGATTACATTCTAGTTTTAAAAACTTAAAATAAAACCAGGCACTCCAGTGGCAAAGTGTTATTGATTTTGTTTGTATTCTGCTCTTATCATCTGTTAAGCATTAGCGTTCTGTGGGTTAAGTTTGGAAAGAATATGGAATAAGTGTAAGATATTCAGTAACTTCTTTCCAATGATTTTAGGAGCCTAATGAACAATGGTGCAGATTTGTTTGAATATGAATGTGCAGTGGGATGGAGTTTGACCTTCAGCTGTGATTTCAGTTCGTCAGGATTAGTCAAGCTAGGCGATCAAGACTGCTAATGCATAATGATTTATAAAATGAAAAATGTGTAGTGACCATGCAAATGTTTCAGCTAATCAAAGAGAGGAACTTTAGCTTTGAGAAGAAAGAAAAACAAGGGCATGTCAAGGCCTAAACCAAAGATGTATGTAAAATAATCTCAGCAGCTTGATTAGCCAGAGTGAGAGTAGAAGTTGCATTTTTGGTCTTTAAACATATGGTGTAGCATATTATATATCACCTCTCCATAATCTCTGTAACGACATGCCTATATGAACAGCCTCATTTTCACCGGTAGTACAAAGAAAAGACTTGACTCTCTTCTGAAATATTTGTGTGTGACTAAGAGAAGGGTAAAGTTAGAAAAACTCTACTTTCCAAAACAGAAAATACTCTGCTTTATCAAAGTGATTAAATGGATGTTAAATTAAAACTAATGTCTTAAAGTATAGTAGAAACCAAGGGGTGATGAATCATGATGAAAAGGCATCTCAGTGTCTGATTGCACTGTGCCGTGCTTTCTGTTGTTCCTGTCACACTATTTCTCAGCTGCTAAAAGATTGCATTAAATAGCAATATGCACTGTCCATCCCAGATGTCTTTAAATACTCCTGTTCAGTACTTGATGAAAAGCTTACAAATACCACTCAATTCATTGTCAGTTCTTTTTGATACCATAAAACCAGGAAGCTTTTGAAAGGCTATTATTATGATACACATTATACATGTAACCAGGGCTTGAATTTGGACCAAGGCTGGCAATGCAATACAATAGTTTCTTATGTTAAAATAAACTATAGATAGTATAGAGATGGAAGAAGTGAACAGAAAAAAATTTATCAAAGAATGTACAATCACATATTTCCTATCAATAGTCTGTTAAAATAGGAGCAGATACTATAATATGAAAACCAATTTTGCATTTTTATACAAGTAGTTAATCCTAATAGAGCTTTTTTTTTTTTTTTTTTTTTTTTTTAAGTACCAGGGCCTGGAGATCAGGACTTCTTTTTATCTTCAAATTTTAAGTGAAAAATAAAGGGATCTATGAACCAGTATCTGGCAGACCATGTTAACGAGGAAATAGTGTTTTCCGCTGTAAATCTCATCCACAGGTTGTGGCTGTTTTTTCCAATTCACACTTAGTGAAGTAAGAATTGGACTAACACTATGCTAAGCACCTTTCCGATCACCCACACATAACCGGGATGTTTAATTAAGTGACATGCTTAATATGCAAACCCAACACATTCAGAAATGCTCCAGCTGAACTAGATTTTAGAAAGACGATTTGCTTATTATAGCAAATTAAAAGTTTGATCCATTTTCATAAGTCTTACACTAACTTGAGATTCATTTGAAGGGAGGCATGATCTTTGCATTGTCTCTTAATAACTTTTTGACCCTTTCAACGAGGTACACTTAGAAGTCTAATGTAAATGCATAATTTATTTCTTAAAAAATCTGAAGTCATCAGCGACCTATTTTAGGATAATATCTAAATGCTTTCGGTTTTTGCCATTTTGAGTCATTTCAAGTTTCATAATTTTTCCTCTCTCATCTCAGAATATACAAACCTGTCTTTATGTCTGTTTACCCAATATTTCTTGGTGCACAGAGCTACATATCAAGTTGGTGCTTAATTCAGCTAATGAGAAGATAAATAAGGGTAAATGAAAGCCTTATTTTGTGCATCACTATGGGGAATTTTAGTTCTGTCAGGATAGTAAATATCAAGAGAGAAAAAAAGAAAAATCTCCCAACCAAAGTTTACTGAGTTTCTTTTCTTCACTCTTGAAGAGTTTAATTGATAGACTGCAGTTTTCACTGGAACACCCATTTTAAACCAGCCATTCCTTTTGATTTCATTTGGTAGCTGCATAATGTATTATGTTTTCTTAGACCCAACAAGATGTTTAATTGCCCTCTCACCAGAAAACATCTAAGATAAGTTCTCCCTCCCCTCCTCTATCACACATCTAAATTGTGGTCCCTCATTAGAATATTTGCATGATTAAAAGTATATATTTAGAGGAAAATATTTCCTTAAGCTTAACACCTAACTTGTGAAGGTATATATATTTTAGAAAGTTATCCACAGACTTTCAAATCTGATGCTGGTTTTGCCTGTTTACATTTTGATAAAGTAGTATAATCTTCAAAAATAAGTTATGTACTCAGTTAATCTCTATTCGTCTTTGTCAATGAATTCCTAAAGTAGCTTGCAGTAGCAAAGAAAGGTAATGGGACAGTAACAAAAGTGATAAAGGAGGAATGAAGGAAACGTGTCACTTAAAATGATTCACTTAGAAATGGAGAAATTCTGCATGTTCTAAACAAGGCCAGTGGAGCAGTCTACATATAACATGTAATTGACATTTGTTGTAGGAAAAACTAATTTTCTATTTAATAAAATATTAAAAATTTTTAATAGCCTCAAATGTTTCATTTTGGATGAGCTCATGTACGTAGATGTATAGGTGATAGTATTGGCTTATTTATAATGTTAGAAGTCCCTCAGAAGTGTACTTGTGCTTTCCTAGATATATAATTAATTTCAATTTGTGTTTTGTACATATCTTATGGAAGTAGAGTGTTCAATTAGTTGCGTCCTTTTTCTACATATCCTTATGTCTGTATATTGTTTGTGTTAGATGGCAGTTTCCTAGAGGGTAGGCCAGAATCTGCTTAAAATTTGCAGAATATCACATAAGTGTGATACATACGATTTTAGGATGACAATGACATAATGGTTATTTTTATGTCATAAACTTTTAAATGTAAGGAGGACACTCACAAACCATTTCAAGGATAGAACATAATTAATTTAACCACCGTGAAAGGGCTAATGAACTCTAAAGAATGCAAAGGTAGAAAACTTGCTTAAACTTGCTTGTACATCAAATCAGTCATGCTAGCAGCAAGCTATAGGGTAATATAATTTGTATAAGATGAATTCTGATTGTAAACTTGCAGTTTACAATAATAATTGCATGCCTCCATTCATATTACTTTTCTTATAAAGTACCTTTGTTATCAGTTACACATAACGTACCTTTACTTGTAGATAGAGTTAATTAAGTGAAAATACTCCATATGCTAAAAAGTGGTAAGGGGCTGTTAGATGAGAGAGGTGTGACAAGTTTCTTATCACATGATAGACTTAATAGAAGGTATCTACCTATATTCATGTGTATAGCTATCTACATGTATATAATCTAGCTACCCACTTACCTATCTATTTATCTGGATTGGCAGCCTTTTTAAAGTTTAACCTGTTTGTCTTTCTCTGTTCCTTCATTTCAGTTTCATTCCTTGTTATTTGGAGACAGTATGAGGTAAATTATTCCTGGAAGGAAAGGCATTTTTGTAGATAGATAATTTTTTTCCAAACTGCTTATTCTAACCATTCTTTTTGTTTATCAAAGAACAATTAAGTAAACTGACTATTAAATATTTAAACAACTAAACACATGGGCAACCCACTGGATCAATTAATTTTACAGCATGCATTTCAGAATGCCTTTTATTATGATGCTTTCAAGTACAGTAATCTATAGGTATGAAAGTATGTTCTAAAAAAATCCAGAAATATTTTTGAAAAGCACTTTTGAATTCCTTTCTGTTATTCTGTGATATTTTCCCCTCATGTTACAAAATTACATCTAATTAATCCATATTTCCAGAGAGCAAGGGATAGAAAATACTTTCTTTAGTATGAAATATGAAGTGGTTTTTTTGAGGGAGAGGAATTAATCCATCCTGAACTTCCTTTATTTTTTTCTTCTAACTTTATTTATTTATTTTTTTTGGCTGCATTGGGTCTTCGTTGCTGCACGCAGGCTTTCTCTAGCTGTGGCGAGTGGGGGCTGCTCTTCATTGGGGTGTGTGGGCTTCTCATCGTGGTGGCTTCTCTTGCTGCAGAGCACAGGCTCTAGGTGCGTGGGCTTCAGTAGTTGTGGCACGCAGGCTCATTAGTTGTGGCTCACAGGCTCAGTAGTTGTGGCGCACAGGCTTAGTTGCTCTGTGGCATCTTCCCGGACTAGGGCTCGAACCCGTGTCCCCTGCATTGGCAGGCAGATTCTTAACTGTGCCACCAGAGAAGCCCCTAACTTTGTTTTCATTATTAATTTCTCCTTTGTTTATGATATAAAGTGCCAGACTCAAAAAGTTTGAACTGTATTAAAAATGACTCTGAGGATAAATTGTGAACCATGTCTGTTAATCTTTTTCTGTTTTCAAAGACACATGTTGTCCCAAGAATTTGTTCAAAAGTGGTGTTTATATAAATACTTGCTTTTATTTACAGTAAATGTGAATTGTTTTCTCTAGGAAAGAAAATGATTACTTTTTCAAAGGTTGCAAACTTGGCAAGTTGACAAGTTGTCTGATTACTTGCTGGTTAGTACAAGCAGTGCCTTCAAAGAGTGTGACTGCCGCCCAACCGAGCAGATAGATACGTCAGGCTTCCGTGCAGGAGGACTTCCTGTTCGCCTCTCTTGCCAACCTTTTCCTGTCTCTCCACAGCCTTTCTCTCTTTCTCTCAGACTTTCCCCCTGGCTTTTCCTTACTTTGTATTTTCCTTGCTTCATCTTTCTCTTCTGCTTCTTTCTCTCCCTCCTTATTTCCTTTTCTTTTTGACTCTTTAATTTTTACAACTTTGAAGGAGAAGAAAATGGTAGAAAGGACATTTTGAGCAAAATACTTTATTTTTCAGTATAATGAATAACCTTTGAGTAATCTTTAGATTTCTGGACTTCCCAGTATACGTTTAGTTAGCTTGAAATAAGAAAATGTTTAAAGGAGAAGCTAGAATACGAGGCTTATGATCCCTTCTTGGAGAGGACCTATCTATGTAGCTATTTTCTGGGGATATGTAAGTAAATAAATAAATATCCTATATGAGTTACTCCAAGTACTCATGTAGTAATATGTATTACTGTGTGTATTTTTCTAGTACTGTGTATATTTTATATATATATATATATATATTAAATTTTGAAGACAGGTTATATTTTATGAATAAGTACACTGCACATACATTCTTTTTACTAACTTTGATAACAGATATTTAAATGTGTATTTTTCCAGTCATTTAATCTTCATCATATCTATCTTAATCATACCTGTAAATCATTTCAAAAGGCTTTCGTTTGTAGCACTGTGACATTGATGAGATTATCAATTATGAAGTATTGAGAAAACTGACATGTAATTGTTTATTTCTAATTATGCTAGTCAAAGCAGCACATCTTAG